>NC_041220.1:60519335-60532121 GCF_002837175.3 Physeter macrocephalus
TGGCTAAAACTTCCAAAACTATGTTGAATAATATTGGTGAGAGTAGGCAACCTTGTCTTGTTCCTGATCTTAGAGGAAATGGTTTCAGTTTTTTACCATTGAGAATGATCTTGGCTGGTCATATATGGCCTTTATTATGTTGAGATAGGTTCCCTCTATGCCTACTTTCTGAAGAGTTTTTATCATAAATGTGTTGAATTTTGTCAAAAGCTTTTTCTGCATCTATTGAGATTATCATATGGTTTTTATCCTTTACTTTGTTAATATGGTGTATCACATTGATCGATTTGCATATATTGAAGAATCCTTGTGTTCCTGCGATAAACCCCACTTGACCATGGTGTATGATCCTTTTAATGTGCTGTTGTATTCTGTTTGCTAATATTTTGTTGAGGATTTTTGCATCTATGTTCATTAGTGATATTGGCCTGTAGTTTTCTTTTTTTGTGACATTTTTGTCTGGTTTTAGTATCAGGGTGATGGTGGCCTTGTAGAATGAGTTTGGGAGTGTTCCTCTCTCTGGTATATTTTGCAAGAGTTTGAGAAGGATGTGTGTTAGCTCTTCTCTAAATGTTTGATAGAATTCACCTGTGAAGCCATCTGGTCCTGGACTTTTGTTTGTTGGAAGATTTTTAATCACCATTTCAATTTCAGTGCCTGTGATTGGTTTGTTCATATTTTCTATTTCTTCCAGGTTCAGTCTTGGAAAGTCGTGCTTTTCTAAGAATTTGTCCATTTCTTCCAGGTTGTCCATTTTATTGACATATAGTTACTTACAGTAATCTCTCTCGATCCTTTGTATTTCTGCCGTGTCAGTTGTTACTTCTCCTTTTTCATTTCTAATTCTGTTGGTTTGAGTCTTCTTCCTTTTATTCTTGATGAGTCTGGCTAGTGGTTTATCAATTTTGTTTATCTTCTCAAAGAACCATCTCTTAGTTTTATTGATCTTTGCTATTGTTTCCTTCATTTCTTTTTCATTTATTTTTGATCTGATGTTTATGATTTCTTTTCTTCTTCTAACTTTTTTTGTTCTTCTTCTTCTTCTTTCTCTAATTGGTTTAGGTGTAAGTTTAGCTTGTTTATTTGAGATTTTTCTTGTTTCTTGAGGTAAGATTTTATTGCTATAAAATTCCTTCTTAGAACTGCTTTTGCTGCATCCCATAGGTTTGGGGTTGTCATGTTTTCATTGTCATTTGTTTCTAGGTATTTTTTGATTTCCTCTTTGATTTCTTCAGTGATCTCTTCATTATTTAGTAGTGTATTGTTTAACCTCCATGTGTTTGTATTTTTTACAGTTTTTTTTTCCTGTAATTGATATCTAGTCTCATAGCATTGTGGTCGGAAAGATACTTGATATGATTTCAATTTTCTTAAATTTACCAATGCTTGATTTGTGACCCAAGATATGATCTATCCTGGAGAATGTTCCATGAGCATGTAAGAAGAAAGTTTATTGTGTTGTTTTTGGATGGAATGTCCTATAAATATCAATTAAGTCCATCCTGTTTAATGTGCCATTTAAAGCTTGTATTTCCGTATTCATTTTCATTATGGATGATCTGTCCATTGGTGAAAGTGGCGTGTTAACGTCCCCGACTATGACTGTGTCACTGTTGATTTCCCCTTTTATGGCTGTTAGCATTTGCCTTATATATTGTGGTGCTCCTATGCTGGGTGCATAAATTTTTACAATTGTTATTTCTTCTTCTTGGATTGATCCCTTGATCATTATGTAGTGTCCTTCTTTGTCTCTTGTATAGTCTTTATTTTAAAGTCTATTTTGTCTGTTATGAGAATTGCTACTCCAGCTTTCTTTTGATTTCCATTTGCACAGAATATCTTCTTCCATCCCTTCACTTTCAGTCTGTATGTGTCCTTAGGTCTGAAGTGGGTCTCTTGCAGACGGCATATATATGGGCCTTGTTTTTGTATCCATTCACCAAGCCTGAGTCTTTTGGTTGGAGCATTTAATCCATTTACGTTTAAAGTAATTGTTGATATGTATGTTCCTAGTACCATTTTCTTAATTGTTTTGGAATTGTTTTTGTAGGTCTTTTCCTTGTCTTTTGTTTCCTGCCTAGAGAAGTTCCTTTAGTATTTGTTGTAAAGCTGGTTTGTTGGTGCTGAATTCTCTTAACTTTTGCTTGTCTGTAAAGATTTAAATTTCTCTGTTGAATCTGAATGAGATCCTTGTTGGATAGAGTAATCTTGCTGGTAGGTTTTTCCCTTTCATCACTTAAATATGTCCTGCCACTCCTGGCTTTTAGAGTTTCTGCTGAAAAATCAGCTGTTAACCTTATGGGGATTCCCTTGTGTCTCTTGTATAGTCTTTATTTTAAAGTCTATTTTGTCTGTTATGAGAATTGCTACTCCAGCTTTCTTTTGATTTCCATTTGCACAGAATATCTTCTTCCATCCCTTCACTTTCAGTCTGTATGTGTCCTTAGGTCTGAAGTGGGTCTCTTGCAGACGGCATATATATGGGCCTTGTTTTTGTATCCATTCACCAAGCCTGAGTCTTTTGGTTGGAGCATTTAATCCATTTACGTTTAAAGTAATTGTTGATATGTATGTTCCTAGTACCATTTTCTTAATTGTTTTGGAATTGTTTTTGTAGGTCTTTTCCTTGTCTTTTGTTTCCTGCCTAGAGAAGTTCCTTTAGTATTTGTTGTAAAGCTGGTTTGTTGGTGCTGAATTCTCTTAACTTTTGCTTGTCTGTAAAGATTTAAATTTCTCTGTTGAATCTGAATGAGATCCTTGTTGGATAGAGTAATCTTGCTGGTAGGTTTTTCCCTTTCATCACTTAAATATGTCCTGCCACTCCTGGCTTTTAGAGTTTCTGCTGAAAAATCAGCTGTTAACCTTATGGGGATTCCCTTGTATGTTTTTTGTTGCTTTTCCCTAGCTGCTTTTAATATTTTTTCTTTGTCTTTAATAGTTTGATTAATATATGTCTTGGCATGTTTCTCCTTGGATTTATCCTGTATGGGACTCTCTGTGCTTCCTGGACTTGATTGTCTATTTCCTTTCCCATGTTAGGGAAGTTTTCAACTATAATCTCTTCAAATATTTTCTCAGACCCTTCCTTTTTCTCTTCTTATATTTTGACCCCTATAATTTGAATGTTGGTGCATTTAACGTTGTCCCAGAGGTCTCTGAGACTGTCCTCAATTCTTTTCATTCTTTATTTCTTTATTCTGCTCTGTTGCAGTTATTTCCACTATTTTATCTTCCAGGTCACTTATCCATTCTTCTGCCTCAGTTATTCTTCTTGATTCTTTCTAGAGAATTTTAAATTTAATTTATTGTGTTGTTCATCATTGTTTGTTTGCTCTTTAGTTCTTCTAGGTCCTTGTTAAACGTTTCTTGTATTTTCTCCATTCTATTTTGAAGATTTTGGATCATCTTTACTATCGTTATTCTGAATTCTTTTTTGGGTAGACTGGTTATTTCCTCTTCATTTGTTTGGTCTGGTGGGTTTTTAACCTTATTCCTTCATCTGCTGTGTGTTTCTCTGTCTTCTCATTTTGCCTGACTTACTGTGTTTGGGGTCTCCTTTTTGCAGGCTGCAGGTTCATAGTTCCTGTTGTTTTTGGTATCTGCCCTTAGTGGGTGACATTGTTTCAGTGGGTTGTGTAGGCTTCCTGGTGGAGGGGACTAGTGCCTGTGTTCTGGTGGATGAGCCTGGATCTTATCTTTCTGGTTGGCAGGACCATGTCCGATGGTGTGTTTTGGGTGTCTGTGAGCTTATTATGATTTTAGGCAGCCTCTCTGCTTATGGGTGGGGTTGTGTTCCTGTCTTGCTAGTTGTTTGGCATGTGGTGTCCAGCACTGGAGCTTGCTGGCCATTAGGTGGAGCTGGGTCTCAGTGTTGAGACGGAGATCTCTGGGAGAGCTCTTGCTGATTGATATTATGTGGGGGCGGGAGGTTCTGGTGGACCAATGTTCTGGACTCGGCCACCCCACCTTGGAGACTCAGGCCTGACACCCTGCCAGAGCACCAAGACTGTCTGCCACAAGGCTCAGAAAAAAAGGAAGTAAAAAAAGGAAGTAAAGAAATTTAAAAATATAGAAAAAGAAATAAAAATGTAATAAAAAATAATAAAAAAAGGAGAGCTACCAAACCAATAAACAAATTCCCCAATGATAACAAGCACTAAAAACTATGATAAACATAAAAACCAGATACAAATCAGTCGCAGACAGCAAACCCCAAGTCTACAGTTGCTTCCAAAATCCACTACCTTAATTTTGGGATGATTTGTTGTCTCTTCAGGTATTCCACAGATGCAGAGCTCATCAAGTTGATTGTAGGGATTTAATCCAGTGCTCCTGAGGCTGCACGGAGAAATTTCCCTTTCTCTTCTTTGTTTGCACAGCTCCTGGGTTTTAGTTTTGGTTTAAGCCCCACCTCTGCATGTAGGTCGCCCTCAGATGTCTGTTCCCTGCCCAGACAGGAGGGGGTTAAAGCAGTGGCTGATTAGGTCTCTCTTGCTCTCTCAGGCCGGGGAGAGGGAGGGGTATGGTAGTCATAATTGGAATGCGGGGCAAGCCTGCGGTGGCAGAGACTTGTGTGACATTGCAACAGCCTGAGTTGCACCATGTGTTCTCCGAGGGAACCTGTCCCTGGATCTCGGGACCCTGGCAGTGTCGTGCTGCACAGGCTCTCGGTGGGGTATGTGGGTAGTGGCCTGTGCTTGCACACAGGATTCTTGGTGACAGCGGCAGCAGAGTTAGCATTTCATGCCTATCTCTGGGGTCTGAGCTGATAGCTGCAGCTCACGCCCATCTCTGGAGCTTGTTTAGGTGGTGCTCTGAATACCCTCTCCTCACACACCCTGAAACCATGATCTCTTGCCTCTTCAGCAGGTCCAGACTTTTTTCCTGACTCCCTCCTGGCTAGTTGTTGGGCACTAGCCCCCTTTAGACTGTCTTCACGCAGCCAACCCCATTCCTTTCCCTGGGGTCTGACCTCTGAAGCCCAAGCCTCAGCTCCCAGCCCCCACCCGCCCTGTTGGGTGAGCAGACAAGCCTCAGGCTGGTGAGTGCTGGTCAGCACTGATCCTCTGTGTGGGAATCTCTCCGCTTTGCCCACTGCTCCCCTGTTGCTGCACTCTCCTCCGTGGCTCTGAAGCTTGCCCCCCCACCATGCCCCGTCTCCCCCAGTGAAGGGGCTTCCTAGTGTGTGGAAACTTTTCCTCCTTCACAGCTGTCTCCCCGAGGTGCAGATCCCATCCCTATTCTTTTGTCTCTGTTTTTTCTTTTGCCCTACCCAGGTATGTGGGGGTTTTCATGCCTTTTGGGAAGTCTGAGGTCCTCTGCCAGCGTTCAGTAGGTGTTCTGTAGGAGTTGTTCCTCATGTGGATTTTTTAAAAAAAATTTATTTATTTATTTATTTAGTTATTTTTGGCTGAGTTGGGTCTTTGTTGCTGCGCGCAGCTTTTTCTAGTTGTGGTGAGTGGGGGCTACTCTTCGTTGCAGTGAGCAGAATTCTCATTGTGGTGGCTTCTCCTGTTGTGGAGCATGAGCTCTAGGCATGTAGGCTCTCTAGGCATGTAGGCTCAGTAATTGTGTCTTGAGGGCTCTAGAGAGCAGACTCAGTAGTTGTGGTGCACGGGCTTAGGTGCTCCGCGGCATGTGGGATCTTCCTGGACCAGGGCTCGAACCCGTGTCCCCTGCATTGGCAGGCAGATTCTTAACCACTGCACCACCAGGGAAGCCCTGTAGATATATTTTTGATGTATTTGTGGGGAGGAAGGTGATCTCCACGTCTTACTTGAAGGTTGAAGTTTGAAGTTTGAAGGTTCTTGAAGGTTCCTCTCTTGTGGGATACATTTTAAAGAGATGAGAAAGTATTTAGAGGTCTTCTAAGACATATATTCTGAGATAACAGAGGGAGAGATCTCTTTCCTCATTTTCAACAGGGAGAATGAAGCCTCTTTTAAAAAAATTTGTATTTGACTCACCTGGAAACTCACAGTGTTACTGAGTTTTCATAGCACACAGCCATACAGCCTAAAAACATATTTCAGGGTGCCTGATGATGACACTCCAGCAAGGGGAGACACACATGTGCAGACCTGGGGAACCTTGTGTGAGATGTGTGTGATACTGACACATTTCAGCACAGCCTGGGGACAACTCCCATACACCCTGGGGACCTAGTGTGACAGGTATGGGATGCTGTCATCATGTCAGATGTGACCGGTGTGAGGTCTCCAGATTTTCTAGGCAATGTTACAGACTATCTACACCTTCTGTAACCTACCACCTAACTGCCATAACCATTAGCAATGACATCCACTACCCCTACAAGAGCCGCTGCCAACATTTGTTGATTTTTATTATATGCTAAATATTTTATATAGATTAGTTGGTTTAATTCTTATTTAATCCTTGTTTATTATTACTTACTAACATTTTATTAATAGTGGGTAAGTAACCTATCCAAGCTCATCCCACTAGCAAAACCAATGTCTGCTTGCCCTCACTCTTTCCTTTTATGCCTCAATTCCTTTATCATCTAAATTCTGTGGTTGATTTGTTGTTGATTGCAGGCACATGTATGTTCTGTGTACCTACCTAGATATTTTCCTCATCATATAGAAAGGCCCTTGCCTAAAATTCTTTGTATCCTCAGAGCCTAAAGATAGTGTCATATGATAGTGTCAAAGATGTTTAGTCATTATTCATTGCTGTTTATGTTGGTGCTCCAGAATGAAAAAACAATCAAAGCTTGGCTATTTAAATTATTTTGTTCCACCTGAATTTTTTTTTTTTTTTTTTTTTTTTTTTTTGTGGTACGCGGGCCTCTCACTGTTGTGGCCTCTCCCGTTGCGGAGCACAGGCTCCAGACGCACAGGCTCAGTGGCCATGGCTCACGGGCCCAGCCGCTCTGCGGCATGTGGGATCTGCCCGGACCGGGGCACGAACCCGTGTCCCCTGCATCGGCAGGCGGATTCTCAACCACTGCGCCACCAGGGAAGCCCTACCTGAATTTTTTAAATAGAAAGATCTATATGATAATAATGAAGAAAATTCTTAGAACACAACTATCCCAGAATGCTTTACTCTTTACAATTGCTTCTGTAGGTAATATACATTTTACCCTAAGCTATTTTGATTTCATTGTGATACTAATGAATATGTAAATACTAAAAGGGGAAATATATACCATATTCATTTTAGATCTATTTATTTCTGAAGCGAGGGTCCAGGAGAAGAGTTGATATCTGCCTGTGGAAAACAATGAAGCTAACAAGAAAATAAACTTTAGTTTTCAACCTTCACAAAGTACATTAGCAAATAACAACAAAGGCTGGGGAGAGAATTAAAATTCATTACAAAAAGTCTCTTATGCTTTCCTTAATGTGTTTCTCTTCCTAATATAATTCCTGTTTGCTAATATTTTCCAATTTTCATTACCTTAACAGCTGTTCTCGTTTTGATAACACTCCCAGTTGTTTCATATAACCTGCTGTGTATCATATACCCTTAAAAACTTCTCACCTTTTTGTTTATATGCCTGCGAGTCTCTTTTGAAATTTACTTTAGTGAGTGTTAAAAAAAATCCTACCTTAAAGTACACTAAAGATAACTATGTCCTTATTAGTTTACCAAGAGTGCCAATGAAATTAATATATGCAATGTTTAAAAATGTGTAATATTTACTTTGCAAAAGAGAAATAAGCTATTCTGATTTTCTATACTATTCTCTTAGGTACACTAGGAAACAGATAGGTAGTCATTATTTTAATTTCAGTATTTAGGCCCTTGATTAATGTAATGGAGTGAAGGGACAAGAAAGTTATCACTACCCTAAAGCAAGTAAAAAATTAGCTAATAATGTATGTAAGGTACTTGGCATATAATATAATTCAACAGATGGTGACAGTGATTGTAGTAGCTGTTGTGAGTGTCCTTAATAATGGCTATGACAGTTAAGTGGTTGGCAGAATTGAATATATCGTCAGGTAAATACTGAAGTATTTAGAAGAGTCTCTTTCCCACCTATGCCTTCAAATTTAACATTAGAGTGTTATTCCCATATGTTAGACATTGCCTTCTGTTTTTATCTTCTTTAAAAATGCAAGGACTCTTGGAGTATAATACACTCAGTATAGTACCTTGTCAACCAAAAAATAAGGTAGGAGGCTGCAAATAAGGAAAGAGTTTATTTGGGGTTTTAAGAATTGCAATTTGAGAGGCACAGATTCGGGTAACCTTGAAAGAGTGTTCAGGGGAAGAAAAAGAGTCAGGGGTTCATAAAGACAAAAAGCCACAAGGTTGTTAAAAGTTGCCTGGTGATAACTGTGGTTGACTCTGATGCCAATAAGAACATGTTTGTCCTTAAGGAATCACGAGTTGTTTTAGGGTAGGGTCTGATAAGTGGATAGATTATCATGAGCTATTTTAGGGTCTGATAAGTATCTTGAGTTTCTGGCAGATGTTCTGGATGCCTTTGTTAAGACAGTAAGTGATCAAAGGCCAGATTCCATCCAGGGTGAGATGTGCATAAGCCACACTTCCTCAGTGTCCTCCCCGCTCCATCTTGCAGAGCCCTCTTAGCAATGCCGACTCTGTTTTGATTTTTCTTTCACACCTAATGCTTCATTCATTCAGTTATAATTCATAAAACATCTGTATGTTGCAGGTCACTTTGCTGGTAAGAGCAATATATCAATTCCTGAGAACATGACATTTAAAACTCTTACCTTAGATGGTTGACATTCTAATGTCAGAGCCAGATGACCGATAAATACAGAACATATATACTCAAAATAGTTAACTGATGGGATGAAGCTATAAGGGACCTAACCAGGGTGCTGGGATAGATAATTCAGTGGAGCTGGGTGTGGAGAGGACTACCTTAGGCAGGAAAGTTCCTCTCTGAGGAGTTGGGAAATCATGTGAAAGCTTGAAGTTGGTCATAGAGGAGAGAGTGAGGCTGGAGTACAGTGAGCACGGGGTTGGAGTCAGGGGCAAAGCTGATCCCGTGGGGCCTTGTAGGTCATGGTAAGGAATTCAGGCTTTATTCTAAGAGCAATGGGAGGCAACTGACAAGATTTTGTCAGAGGATTGGCACAGTATCATTTATTTTTGAAAGCTCCCTCTAGCTGTGGTGTAGGGAATATTTGCAGCTAGTTAGTGATGGGCTGAGATCTGTCCACAGGCCTTCTACTCCAGCACCGAGGCCCTTCCTTCCTGAGCTGTACTCCATTTCCTTGCCTTGGTGTTTTGTATTCCCTTTGCCTGGAGCAGCCTCCTTCTTCCCTGAACCACCCATTCTCCAGCTGGCAAATTCCCATTTGCTTTTTAATTTTTATTATTTTTATTTATTTTTATTGTTTTAGGCCATGCTGCATGGCATGTAGGGTCTTAGTTCCCCGACCAGGGATCAAACCTGTGCCCCCTGCATTGCAAGTGCGGATTCTTAATCACTGGACCACCAGGGAAGTCCCTGCTTTTTTAAATGTAAGCTCAAATGCAACCTCCTCTATGAATAGGACGACCATACAATTATCATCCTCATGAGACTTTTTGAGGAGCACTATTAAAAATGATCCTAAGGGGCTTCCCTGGTGGCTCAGTGGTTGGGAGTCCGCCTGCCGATGCGGGGGACGCGGGTTCGTGCCCCGGTCCGGGAGGATCCCGCATGCCGCGGAGCGGCTGGGCCTGTGGGCCATGGCCGCTGGGCCTGCGCGTCCGGAGCCTGCGCTCCGCAATGGGAGAGGCCACAGCAGTGAGAGGCCCGCATACCGAAAAAAAAAAAAAAAAAGATCTTAGGAAAACATGAGTAAAATAAACTGTCCCAACCAGATAGGAATGTATGGCTATCTCTGCTCCCTTGTTTTACCTGCATCTTCATGACATTCTGTACTATTATTCCTCCTCTTGGATGCAGTATACCCAATGGTTAAGGCCACAGGTCCTGAAGTCAGGCCACCAGAATTCATATCTCAGCTCGTCCCCCACTCATTTTGAGCTGTGTGACTTTGCTCGAGTCACACGAACTCTCTAGGCTTCTGTGTCTTCATCTGTTTAATGCAAGTAATGATGGTGTTTCCTTAATGACTATTTTATTGTGAAGAAAAAATAATACATGCCAAATACTTAGCACAGAACCTGGCACCTACTTAAGATTCATTAAATATTAACTATTATTGTCTTTTTCAAATAGGACTACAATTATGTTCATAGTTCTCTCTCCCCTAATAGACTCTGAACTCTTTAGGGTGGAGACCATGTATTATTTATTCACCTTTGTATTCTTAATTTACAGCCCAGTGCCTAGTATACAAAGAATTTTTAAAAAATGACTAAAAATGCAGAAAAGATGAAAGGTGACTTAGAGATTTAAAAAAATTTCTCCACTCCACTTTTTACATATGAAATAAGAAAGTTAAATGTATTTTTTGAGTCACAGAGAGAGAATCAGAATCTAGTTCTCTCGGTTATCTGACTATTTATGCAAAGGTGTCCAATTTGATCATGGTGAGAATAAATAGATATCTATATACTATTAGGTAAATATTGAAGTAATTAGAAGAATCTGTTTCTCAAAATCTGAAACAAGTGCAAACCTTTATTAAGTTACTACTTAGGAGCACTAATATTTTTAGACAAAATTAAATAGCAACTTTTTTATTTTGCTTAGTGCTGTTTTGCTTATAAACTTACAATCATACAAAGAGCTAAAAATTAAAATAAAACTTAGTATCCCCAGAATTGTTCAAAATATAATGATGGTTAGAATAGGCCAAGATAAAAAAGTCATAAAGGCTTATCTTGTTAGACATTTTTCTTTAAACTTGAGCAATTTAAAAAATTTTCAAGAGAATTAATAATTTATTGCTATTAAACATAAGAAAACAAATGTAATTAGAGTCACAGTACTGCCTAATCCAGAACAATATGAATCAGTTGCTCAATACTATTAGTCAGTGTACCAAGAAGCAAAAAAGGGCAATAGAACTTGGTGAAATGACCCAGAGGATGGGAACTCCTATTGCATATTTAAATTAAACAGATGCACACACATGCATGCACACATGTACACGCTAGTTTACTTCATACAAAAGTAGACTTTGTATACTTAAAAACTGGATTTTTTTTGGCAGTTATCTTAATTAAGTTTTTCATGAGTCCTTTAGGGAACCATCATTCCCTGGATTTGTGGATTAATGATGGGGCCATCAGCAGAAGTGCTTGTAGTTAATATAAAAGTTTTAACAATGGGAGAACTAGTTCCTCAATAATCCAAAACAAATGTTTAGTTTTACATTTGGCTTATTTCTGAGTAAGCTGTTATTTTATATTGTGTTCCAACACATAGAAAAATGGAATTAGAGTTGGCCTTACAAGCAGGTGAAACAGGTGACAGCACTGCACAGATATTTGTTGCCCTACCTGACTCATTCCCTCTCAAGTGAATTGCAGTCCCTTGCCAAACATTTATGGTATATTTATTGTAATTCCCTTTATGACCCATATCCCTTTGTAGCCTGTCACCTCCTTAGGAGAAGGAACCAGGTCTTATTTGTTGTTTACCCCAGTGGTTGGTGCAGAACTGGGCACATATTTGTTGGCATTCTGAATATCTGTGATGGAAAGAGTGAGGGAGTGAAATTCCATTGAGAGCATCATGTTGTTAGGAGATACCGGAGGTACAATGATGACTAAGATACAGTAAGAAGTACTTCCTTGGGTCCTTACATCTTTGTTTTCAAGACTTTCTGTAAAAATTCAATGCTAATTTCTTATCATGGATATTAGTTGATGCCACTGAGCAAGACAGATTTCTAAGATGGGGTACAAGAGGAAATAAACCAGAAAATGGAACACAAGTGATTCAAAGTTTTATGGGTTATTCTCAAATTTCAATGAGTATTCTCTTATGAAATATTTCATTTTCATTAAAAAATTACTCATCAAAATCAATGAATTTGAAATTCAAACAGGTATATTAAAAAAATACTAAGTGATTATTAAAACAGTTCAGTTTTACTACTTAATGGCTACATAAATTTTATGGAAATGAATTGGTTTAAAATGTGATCTCCAATCTGATGGTATAGTTTATTTGATTTGAGTCCTATGGAGTACTTAGATAAGATCATGTTGTATGATAAATTGTTATATATGTAATTTTTTTGTTCATTAATGTATATGTTATAGAGATCAGTTATTAAATATGTATGCATACTAGTATTTTTCATATTGTATTTAATTTGCAGAATTGATGTTTCAATTATTTTACCACTGTCAAAGGGAGGAGAGCAAAATCAGTAAAACTGATAAAAACACATAGATATTATGATAAAGAATAATTTTTCATTTAGAAAAAGACACATTTTATAGTCAGGGCTATTCTTCAAAGTCAGTAAAAGAGATATATTTTTAAATTTGTGAAAACTTCTTAGATGTAGATCCTTGCAGATATTCTGCCATTGCTGTTTTGAGATAAATAGGATTAAATGATCTAGCCTTTAGAAAAGATTGTTAAACAAAAGGAGTATTTTATACTAAAATGTTTAGAGTAGTCTGCGTTTGCTAATTTTAGTTTATAATTTATTAAGTCTTCTTGATGAATTTCAAGTTACTGCTTTAATGCATTTCACAACAAATGATTTTACCATAAGTCTATAATAATCTGTTATTTTAATTATAATCTCTAACTGATGTGTGAAAGTAGAACATTTTCTATGACATTGGATAAAAGTATACAGTTTTTTAAAATGTAGGGTTTGAAGTGAAAACACATTTTTTTTTTTTTTTTTTTTTTTT
>NC_041220.1:60532135-60541574 GCF_002837175.3 Physeter macrocephalus
TGGCTCACGGGCCCAGCCGCTCCGCGACATGTGGGATCTTCCCGGACCGGGGCGCGAACCCGTGTCCCCTGCATCGGCAGGCGGACTCTCAACCACTGCACCACCAGGGAAGCCCGAAAACACATTTTAGATGGTGATTTAGAAATGGCAAACACCGCACACTGATAAAACAACTCCAGATTAACAACAACTCATTTTTTCTTAGCTAAACACTCTCAATTTGCTGTTAAATCAAGCTATTCAACAAGTATTTATTGACTACTCTGTGCCTTCAATGTTCACACTATTAATCATAATCTCCAATAACATTTATTGAGTGTGTACTGTGTGTAGACTACTGTACTAAAGGGAGCTAGTAGTTTGAAATGATTAATAGTTTGTTTATTTGCAGTAAAGCCAGGCTCTGCTCTGTGTTGTTTGGGGCTTGATGGTTCACTGAGGGAAGCTGTAGTATGTTCAGAGAAAAAGGTTGCTTCAAGGTCATCTGAAGCAAGGAAATAGCTTCGGAATGAAGAAAAATTTCTACATTTTAAGCCAAATTTTGGGGAAGATATCTTAAGCATTTTTCTCTAGAATTCTTCACCCTACCTCACGTATGCCTACTGTGTACCATATATACATATGCAATGTATTATATGAGTAAAAAATCAATAAAACATAGCATCCATATACAAAATGCATTTATTACTTATCTTCCATTGGGATAATTCATACCTTACAGTATGAATGGTTTTACCATTTCTTCAGGAAAGTAAGAACTTTGTAGGATAAGACCCCAAACAAGGAAAGTCTTGAAAGGAGAGAAGAGGATTTGGGAAAGATGGGAGAGTAGAGATTGGATGGGGCAGCAGGAACAGCCTTGAGCATGCTGGAAATCCAGGAAGATCTCACAAGGGATAGGAGGCTCTCAAGGAGGATCTCCAGATTAATTAAAACAATCTCAGAGGGCTTCCCTGGTGGCGCAGTGGTTGAGAGTCCACCTGCCGATGCAGGGGACACGGGTTCGTGCCCCGGTCCGTGAAGATCCCACATGCCGCGGAGCGGCTGGGCCCGTGAGCCATGGCCGCTGAGCCTGCGCGTCCGCGTCTGGAGCCTGGGCTCCACAACGGGAGAGGCCACAACAGTGAGAGGCCCGCGTACTGCAAAAAAAAAAATCTCAGAAATCATCTGTAAGTGGATATTAAACATAATACCTTAAACCATCCTTATTCAACTCCATCAAAATTCAGTTTCTGTCGTTAAGTGACTCACGCTGAAATAACTAGACCTGGGGCTATAGCTTTAAACATATTGTTCAAGGATGATTTTGAATTACAAGCAGAAAAACTGAAGAAGAGATACATTTAGGAAATGGTTTATTTAAGAATTTAAGAATCTGGGACTTCCCTGGTGGCACAGTGGTTAAGAATGCCCCTGTCAATGCAGGGGACATGGGTTTGAGCCCTGGTCAAGAAGATCCCACACGTTGCAGAGCAACTAAGCCTATGTGCCACAACTACTGAGCCCATGTGCCACAGCTACTGAAGCCCGTGCTCTGCAACAAGAGAAGCCACCTCAATGAGAAGTTCGCGCACTGCAACAAAGAGTAGCCCCTGCTTGCCGCAACTAAAGAAAGCCCGAGTGCAGCAACGAAGACGCAACGCAGGGAAAAATAAATAAATTAAAAAAAAAGAAAAAAGAATTTAAGAGCCTAAGTTTAAAAAATTGAATCTATGCACACAAACTTCCATGGAGAATCAAAACAACTTTTTTGGGATAATTAATGCAAATGAACAACAATATTAAAAAACTTCCACTACAATTCTTTAGTTAGTCAAATGATCAACATCGAAGAGTTTTTTTTTTTTTTCAGGAGAATATGATTTTTTTAAAATAAAAGCTGTAGGATTTAAAAATTCTACTTTTAAAAGTAATGCAGATAGCACACATTCGTCATACCAAATTAACAGATATAAATGTACAGAAATAAAGAAAAAAGTTAAGAAGAAGCTTTAATAATTCTTTAAGTGCTGGGAAGCCATTGTTAATATTTTGATGTGTTTATGTACTTATTTCTATGTGTGCATATAGACATAAGTAGATGATGCAGGTTTTCCCTCAGTCAGAGAAATGAAGAGGAGGGGAGTGGTTGGGCAATGTAGAGGTGGACAGTTTATCCCACATATAACCCACCCATAAGAGCAATTCCACTAGAAGTTTCTTAAGAGAGAGATCCTTAATACAGTGGGGGGAAAAAAGCAACGACTCCACCCTTGGTTTCAACCTTCCATTCTTCCCATGGTTCCAAGGCTGGATATTTCTAGCTGTCAGATATTTGTTTCTTTAGAAGAATGTGACTGATGGTGGATTAATATAGGGGACACCCTCTGTATCATGGTTTTCTGCTGCTGGACCCTCATATTTGTTGCATGTGTTGGGAAATGAGGAATCTGAAAAAGGAAGATGTGCATGGAATAGCTTCTTCTTGTGGACCAGTTTACCTCTCGTAAAAGTTGCCCAACTCAGCCCTTAACATCAAAAGCAGGGGCTTAATCTTCCCTGGCTAATTTCCCAAAGGAATTTGGGACAGATGATGAGGGATGTAGAAAGTATCCTTCCACCCTTTTCCACATGGTCTCTGTTTATGAATTAATAAAAATAACAGGAACAAACATTCATGAGCCTTTCCATGTTCTAGGCTCTATACTCATTAACTCACTTTGTTCTCACAACAGTCGATGAGGGTGATTGTATTTGTTTGTTAGGTTTGCTGTAATAAAATACCACAGATCAAGTGACTTGAAAAACAGAAATTTATGTCTCACACTTCTGGAACCAAGATCAAGGTGTCAGTAGGGCTGGTTTCTCCTGAGACCTCTTTCCTTGACTCGGAGATGGCTGACTTCTCACTGTGTTCTCACATGACCTTTTGTCTGAATGTTCATCCCTGGGATCGCTTCTTCTTCTTCTCTTTTTAAAATTGAAGTATAGCTGACTTACAAAGTTATATTAGTCTCAGGTGTACAACATAGCAATTCAATATTTTTATAGATTATACTTCATTTAAAGTTATTACAAAATAATGGATACTGTACTGTACAATTTATCCATGTTACTTATCTATTTTATACATAGTAATTTGTATCTCTTAATCTCATAACCCTATCTTGCCTCTCCCCACTTCCCTCTCCCCACTGGTGACCACAAATTTGTTCTCTATATCTGTGAGTCTGTTTCTGTTTTATTATATACATTCATTTGTTTTTTTTTTAGATTCCACATATAAGAGATAACAGAGTATTTGTCTTTCTCTGTCTGACTTATATCACTACGCATAGTACCCTCTAGGTCCATCCATGTTCATGCAAATGGCAGAATTTCATTCTTTTTTATGGTTGAGTAATATTCCATTGTATATATACCATATCTTCTTTATCCGTTCATCTGTTGATGGACACTTAGGTTGCTTCCACATCTTGGCTATTGTAAATAATGCTGCTATGGACGTTGGGGTGCATGTATCTTTTTGAATTAGTGTTTTCATTTTCTTTGGATATATATACCCAGTTGTGGAACTGCTGGATCATATGGTAGTTTTATTTTCAGTTTTAGCCTATTTTTACTGTTTTCCATAGTGGCCACATCAATTTACAATCACACCAACAGTGTACTAGTGTTCCCTTTTCTCCATGTCCTTGACAACATTTGTTATTTGTAAACTTTTTGATGATAGCCATTTTGACAGGTGTGAGGTGATATCTCATTGTGGTTTTAATGTACATTTCTCTGATGGTTAACGATGTTAAGCATTTTTTCATGTGCCTATTGGCCATTTGTATATCTTTGGAAAAACTTCTATTCAGGTTGTCTGCCTATTTTAAAATTAGGTTGTTTGTTTTTTGATGTTGAGTTGTGTGAGTTGTTTATATATTTTGGATATTAACCCCTTATCAGTCATATCATTTGCAAATATTTTCTCCCATTCAGTGGGTTGTCTTTTTGTTTTGTTGATGGTTTCCTTTGCTTTGCAAAAGCTTTTAAGTTTAATTAGGTCCCATTTGTTTACTTTTGCTTTTGTTTCTTTTGCCTTAGAAGACAGATCCAAAAAAATATTGTACAATTTATGTCAAAGAGCATTCTGCCTATGCTCTCTTCTCAGATTTTACATTTAGGTCTTTAATCCCTTTTGAATTTATTTTTGTATATTGTGTGAGGGAATGTTCTAATCTCATTCTTTTACATGTAGCTGTTCAGTTTTCCCAGCACTGCTTATTGAAGAGACTCTTTTTTCCATTATATATTCTTGCCTCCTTTGTCATAAGTGCATGGTTTTGTTTCTGGGCTCTCTATTCTGTTCCATCGATCTATGTGTTTGTTTTTATGCCAGTGCCATGCTGTTTTGATTCCTATAGCTTTGTAGTATAGTCTGAAGTCAGGAGGGTGATACCTCCAGCTTTGTTCTTTTTTCTCAAGATCGCTTTGGCAATTTGGGGTCTTTTGTGGTTCCATATAAATTTTAGGGTTATTTGTTTTAGTTTTGTGAAAAATGTTGAGGGTATTTTGATAGGGATTACATTAAATCTGTAGATTACTTTGCATAGTATGGACATTTTAACATTAATTCTTCCAGTCCAAGAGCATGGTATGTCTTTCCATTTCTTTGTATCATTTTCAAATACCTTCAACAGTGTGTTATATTTTTCAGCATATAGGTCTTTCATCTCCTATTTTCTTGCTTTCTCTTTCTGATAGTTAATGTAGAGAAAAGCAACAGATTTCTGTATATTAATCTTGCATCCTGCAATTTTACTGATTTTATTTATTAGTTCTAATAGTTTTTTGGTGGAGACTTTAAGGTTTTCTGTATATAGTATTATCATGTCATCTGCAAATAGTGACAGTTTTACTTCTTCCCTTCCAATTTGGGTGCCTTTTATTTCTTTTTCTTGTCAGATTGCTAGAACTTCCAATACTATGTTAAATAGAAGTGGCAAGAATGGGCATTCTTGTCTTGCTCCTGATTTTAGAGAAAGGCTTTCAGCTTTTCACTGTTGAGTGTGATGTTAGTTGTGGGTTTGTCATAAATGGCTTTTATTATATTGAGATATGTTCCCTCTATACCAAGTTTGATCCATTATAAAAGGATGTTGAATTTTGTCAAATGCTTTTTTATGCTTCTATTGGTTTATCATGTAATTTTTATTCTTCCTTTTGTTAATGTGGTGTATTACACTGACTGATTTGTAAATATTGAACCATTCTTGCATCTCTGAGATAAATACCACTTGATCAGGGTGAATGATCCTTTTTTTAAAAAAATTCATCCTTTTTAATATACTATTGAATTTGGCTTGCAAATATTTTGTTGAAGAGTTTTGCATCTATGTTCATCAGACCGCATGCAATTTTCTTTTTTTCTGCAGTATCTTTGCTGGTTTTGGTATCTGGGTAATGGTGGCCTCATAGAATGAATTTGGGAGTGTTCCATCCTCCTAGTTTTTTAAGACTAGCTTAAGAAGGATAGGTATTAGCTCTGTTTTATATGTTGCGTAGAAGTCCCCTGTGATGCTGTCTGGTCCTGGACTTTTGTTTGCTGGGAGTTTTTTTTTTTTTAATTACTAACTCAATTTGACTACTAGTGATCTGTTTGTTCAGTCTGTCTGTTTTCTCCTGATTCAGTCTTGGAAGGTTGTATATTTCTAGAAATTTGTCCATTTCTTCTAGGTTGTCCAGTTTGTTGGCATGTAACTGTTCACAGCATTCTCTTATGATTTTTTGGTATCTCTGTGATATCAGTTGTTATTTCTTCTCTTTCATTTCTTATTTTGTTTATTTGGCTCCTTTCCCTTTTCTTCTTGTTGAGCTTGGAAAAAGGTTTATCATTTTTGTTTATCTTTTCAAAAAACCAGCTTTTGGATTTATCGATCTTGTCTATTTTTTGTCACTATTTATTTCCTCTCTGATCTTTAGTATTTCCTTCATTCTGCTGAATTTGGGTTTTGTTTGTTCTTTTTCTAATTCCTTTAGATGGTAGGTTAGGTGGCATGTTTGAGATTTCTCTTTTTTTTTGAGGAAGGCCTGTAATAGATTTTGGAAAGTTATGTTTCTGTTTTCATTTGTCTTGAAGTATTTTCTGATTTTCTCTTTGATTTCTTCATTGACACATTGGTTTTTTAGCAGCATGTTATTTAGTTTCCTTGTGTTTGTGATTTTACCATTTTTCTTCCTGTAATTGATTCCTGTTTTCTTACTGTTGTGGTGGGAAAAAAGGCTTAATATAATTTCTATCCTCTTAAATTTGTTGAGATTTGTTTTGTGACCTAGTATGTGATCTATCCTGGAGAATGTTCCACGTGCACTTGAAAAGAATGTGTATTCTTCTGTTTTTGGGTGGAATGTCCTGCAGATATCTATTAAGTCCAACTAGCCTCTTTTATCATTTAAGGCCAGTGTTTTCTTATTGATTTTCTGTCTGGATGGTCTGTCCATTGATGTAAGTGGGATGTTAAAATCCCCTATTATTGTAGTATTGTCAGCTTCTCCCTTTATACCTGTTAATGTTTGCTTTATATATTTCAGTGCTCCTGTATTAAATGAATATATGTTAAAAAGTGCAATATCCTCTTCTTGTATTGTTCCTTATGAATCTCTTCTTCTTTTAAGGACACTAGTCCTATTGGATGAGGTCGCCACCTGTATGACCTCATTTAACTTTAATTACTTCTTTAAAGACACTATCTTCAAGTACAGTCACATTGGGGTTATGGCTTCAACATATGATTGGGGGGGGTGTCACGATTCAGTCCCCAATAGTGATACTATTGTTCCCATTTTATAGAAAAGAAAATTTTATAGATTTTAATTTACCAGGTTCACCTAGCTGGGTAATGATGAAATTCAATCCACCTTTGTGTGCTCTGGAGTGCATATTTTTGACCACTATGTGATACTGCCATGAGATGCAATTTAGGTACATTTTCCTCTGTGTAGCTCCATTCTACACTCTAACTACTTAATTTAAGATTCTGGCACTAGGCTGTCTTTCAGTTTTAGTTTTCAAGGTTGTTTTAAATTTTATCACTCTTTTCTGTCTCCTGAGCATTTTCATGAGAAGATGAGAGAAATTGCATTAGTGACTAGTAAATGATTTGGAGTCATTTGGACTAGCTAACTCCTGATCTCAACTATGTTTTGTATGGTTAGAAATAATTGACTCTGGAATGGTATCAAATCTATAGCTTTTCTTATCAGATTATAGTTAGGTATATTCTGCCCCAAATAAAATACCTGCTTATTAACTGTTTCCTATTGATTATAGACAGAAAGATTAAGAAAACAAGGCATCAGAGATTCAGTTGTCAGAAAGGGTAGAAGGTTTCAGATTTGGGCACTAATTCGGAGGTGGACAAGCAACAGTGACTCGTCCTGGCTCTTAAGAGGTTGGGGTTAAGGTAGTGAAATTTCTACTGTTTAATATCAAGTTTTCTAGAGTTCATAGAAGGCCTAAGGCATTAGGTGACATACATATGGTTCTAATTGTTGAAAGACAAAGGATGCAGAAACTGGGATCTATTAAGTGTTCTGTTAAAATCAGTTGGGAAATGTTAGCTTGCATCAGAGGACAAAAACAGCACAGACTGGCCAAAATAATAGGAAACTTACTAAACATTGAGAAACCGAGCAGTAATAATGGACTTCAAGTAAAGTTTGATCAGGACAGTTGTAATGCAGTTATTTTGGTTCTACTCTCCTTTGTGTATCTGCTTCTTTCTCCGGTTGCTTTTTTCATGATAGTAAAGCGGCAACAACAATTCCAGTTACTGTACCTGTACATCACATACTTCCAAGAAATAGAGATTATCTGTATACCAGAATTTGCAGCATAAGATCTGAGATTTTCTCTGATTGTATTAGCCTAGATCACATGCTCATGAATGAGGCAATAATAGTGCTCAGAGTGTGGAATGCAATGATTCGCTTACACTAGATTTTGTACTCCATTCATGGGTCTGAAGGTAAATCCAGCTTTTCTAGAACTACATGGATATAACGTCATGGATGAGGGGTAGAATGGTTGTTAGTATGATAACCAAATGTCTGTTATATTCACAAACAATCTTTTTAGTGGACCCAAACCAAAATGTAAAAACTAAAGGGATTCCTTTAGAATAAATTATGTTTACCATCATTTATTTATTCATGTAGTCACAATTTTCAAAAAAATTTCTTGAGTGCCTATTATGTACTTGGACCCTGGCTGGATTCAGAGATTAAAGAGCTCCCCCATCTAATGAGGGGGGGAAGACAAATAACAAGATAATATTAATTCAATATGGTAAGAGTAATTAAAAGTAAAATGGAAGTGGGGCTGGAAGAAGTTGCTGGCAGAGGCAGCTGGCATTAGAGAGACCAGATTGTTATATGTCAGGATACGAAAGAGAAAGGAGACACTGGAATTCCTGTAACGACCAGGCATGTGGCTGACAGGGTCTTGGTGCTCTGGCCAGGTGTGAGGCCTGAGCCTGTGAGGAGGGAGAGCCGAGTTCAGGACATTGGAACACTAGAGACCTCCTAGCCCCATGTAATATCAATCAGTGAAAGCTCTCCCAGAGATCTCTGTCTCAACACCAAGACCCAGCTCAACTCAATGACCAGCAAGTGCCAGTGCTGGAAACCCCATGCCAAACAACTAGCAAGACAGGAACACAACCCCACCCATAAGCAGAGAGGCTGCCTAAAATCATAATAAGTTCAGAGACACCCCAAAACACACCACTGGACATGGTCCTGCCCACCAGAAAGACAAGATCCAGCCACATCCGCAAGAACAGAGGCACCAGTCCCCTCCACCAGGAAGCCTACACAACCCACTGAACCAACCTTGCTCACTGGGGGCAGACTCCAAAAACAATGGGAACTATGGACCTGCAGCCTGTTAAAAGGAGACCCCAAAACAGTAAGTTAAGTAAAATGAGAAGACAGAGAAATATGCAACAGATGAAAGAGCAAGGTAAAAACCCACCAGACCAAACAAATGAAGAGGAAATAGGCAGTCTACCTGAAAAAGAATTCAGAGTAACGATAGTAAAGGTGATCCAAAATCTTGGAAATGGAATGGAGGAAATACAAGAAACGTTTAATAAGGACCTAGAAGAACTAAAGAACAAACAAACAGTGATGAACAACACAATAAATGACATTAAAATTTCTCTAGAAGGAATCAATAGCAGAATAACTGAGGTAGAAGAACTGATAAGTGACCTGGAAGATAAAATATTGGAAATAACTACCGCAGAGAAGAATAAAGAAAAAAGAATGAAAAGAACTGAGGACAGTCTCAGAGACTTCTGGGACAACATTAAATGCACCAACATTCGAATTATATGGGTCCCAGAAGAAGAAGAGAAAAAGGAAGAGACTGAGAAAATATTTGAAGAGATTATAGTTGAAAACTTCCCTA
>NC_041220.1:60542392-60543994 GCF_002837175.3 Physeter macrocephalus
GGGAATGGAAAAAGATATTCTATGCAAATGGAAATCAAAAGAAAGCTGGAGTAGCCATTCTCATATCAGACAAAATAGACTTTAAAATAAAGACTATTACAAGAGACAAAGAAGGACACTACAAATGATCAAGGGATCAATCCAAGAAGAAGATATAACATTGTAAATATTTATGCACCCAACATAGGAGCACCTCAATGCTTAAGGCAAATGCCAACAGCCATAAGAGGGGATATTGACAGTAACACAATAGTAGTAGGAGGCTTTAACATCCTGCTATCACCAATAGACAGATCAACCAAAATGAAAATAAATAGGGAAACACAAGATTTAAATGACACATTAAACAAGATGGACTTAATTGAAATTTATAGGACATTCCAACCCAAAACATCAGAATACACTTTCTTCTCAAACACTCATGGAACATTCTCGAGGACAGATCATATCTTGGGTCACAAATCAAGCCTTGGTAAATTTAAGAAAATTGAAATTGTATCAAGTATCTTTTCTGACTACAATGCTATGAGACTAGATATCAATTACAGGAAAAAAACTGAAAAAAATACAAACACATGGAAGCTAAACAATACACTACTAAATAGCCAAGAGATCACTGAAGAAATCAAAGAGAAAAACCTTGCTCACTGGGGGCAGACTCCAAAAACAATGGGAACTATGGACCTGCAGCCTGTTAAAAGGAGACCCCAAAACAGTAAGTTAAGTAAAATGAGAAGACAGAGAAATATGCAACAGATGAAAGAGCAAGGTAAAAACCCACCAGACCAAACAAATGAAGAGGAAATAGGCAGTCTACCTGAAAAAGAATTCAGAGTAACGATAGTAAAGGTGATCCAAAATCTTGGAAATGGAATGGAGGAAATACAAGAAACGTTTAACAAGGACCTAGAAGAACTAAAGAGCAAACAAACATTGATGAACAACACAATAAATGAAATTAAAAATTCTCTAGAAGGAATCAATAGCAGAATAACTGAGGCAGAAGAATGCATAAGTGACCTGGAAGATAAAATAGTGGAAATACCTGCCACAGAGCAGAATAAGGAAAAAAAGAATGAAAAGAATTGAGGACAGTCTCAGAGAGCTCTGGGACAACATTAAATGTACCAACATTCGAATTATAGGGGTCCAAAAAGAAGAAGAGAAAAAGAAAAGGATGGAGAAAATATTTGAAGAGATTACAGTTGAATACTTCCCTAATATGGGAAAGGAAATAATCAAGTTGAGGAAGTGCAGAGAGACCCATACAGGATAAATACAAGGAGAAACACGCCAAGACACATATTAATCAAACTATCAAAAATTAAATACAAAGAAGAAATATTAAAAGCAGCAAGGGGGGCTTCCCTGGTGGCGCAGTGGTTGGGAATCCGCCTGCCGATGCAGGAGACACGGGTTCCTGCCCCGGTCCGGGAAGATCCTGCATGCTCGCGGAGTGGCTGGGCCCGTGAGCCATGGCCACTGGGCCTGCGCGCCCGGAGCCTGTGCTCCGCAACGGGAGAGGCCACAGCAGTGAGAGGCCCGCGTACCGCAAAAAAAAAAAAAAAAAAAGCAGCAAGGGAAAAGCAACAAATAATATAC
>NC_041220.1:60544004-60547483 GCF_002837175.3 Physeter macrocephalus
TGTTCTGCAGCGGGAGAGGCCACAGCAGTGAGAGGCCCACGTACCGCAAAAAAAAAAAAAAAAAAGCAGCAAGGGAAAAGCAACAAATAATATACAAGGGATTCCCATAAGGTTAACAGCTGATCTTTCAGCAGAAACTCTGCAATCCAGAAGGTAGGTGGCAGGACATATTTAAAGTGATGAAAGGGAAAAACCTACAACCAAAATTACTCTACCCAGCAAAGATCTCATTCAGGTTCGATGGAGAAATTAAAAACTCTACAGACAAGCAAAAGCTAAGAGAATTCCGCACCACCAAGCCAGATTTACAACAAATGCTAAAGAAACTTCTCTAGGCAGGAAACACAAGAGAAGGAAAAGACCTACAAAAACAATTCCAAAACAATTAAGAAAATGGTAATAGGAACATACATACCAATAATTACCTTAAATGTAAATGGATTAAATGCTCCAACCAAAAGACATAGATTGGTTGAATGCATACAAAAACAAGAAGCGTATATATGCTGTGTACATGAGACCCACTTCAGACCTAGGGACACATACAGACTGAAAGTGAGGGAATGGAAAAAGATATTCTATGCAAATGGAAATCAAAAGAAAGCTGGAGTAGCCATTCTCATATCAGACATGACTACAATGCTATGAGACTAGATATCAATTACAGGAAAAAAACTGAAAAAAATACAAACACATGGAAGCTAAACAATACACTACTAAATAGCCAAGAGATCACTGAAGAAATCAAAAGATCTCATTCAGGTTCGATGGAGAAATTAAAAACTCTACAGACAAGCAAAAGCTAAGAGAATTCCGCACCACCAAGCCAGATTTACAACAAATGCTAAAGAAACTTCTCTAGGCAGGAAACACAAGAGAAGGAAAAGACCTACAAAAACAATTCCAAAACAATTAAGAAAATGGTAATAGGAACATACATACCAATAATTACCTTAAATGTAAATGGATTAAATGCTCCAACCAAAAGACATAGATTGGTTGAATGCATACAAAAACAAGAAGCGTATATATGCTGTGTACATGAGACCCACTTCAGACCTAGGGACACATACAGACTGAAAGTGAGGGAATGGAAAAAGATATTCTATGCAAATGGAAATCAAAAGAAAGCTGGAGTAGCCATTCTCATATCAGACAAAATAGACTTTAAAATAAAGACTATTACAAGAGACAAAGAAGGACACTACAAATGATCAAGGGATCAATCCAAGAAGAAGATATAACATTGTAAATATTTATGCACCCAACATAGGAGCACCTCAATGCTTAAGGCAAATGCCAACAGCCATAAGAGGGGATATTGACAGTAACACAATAGTAGTAGGAGGCTTTAACATCCTGCTATCACCAATAGACAGATCAACCAAAATGAAAATAAATAGGGAAACACAAGATTTAAATGACACATTAAACAAGATGGACTTAATTGAAATTTATAGGACATTCCAACCCAAAACATCAGAATACACTTTCTTCTCAAACACTCATGGAACATTCTCGAGGACAGATCATATCTTGGGTCACAAATCAAGCCTTGGTAAATTTAAGAAAATTGAAATTGTATCAAGTATCTTTTCTGACTACAATGCTATGAGACTAGATATCAATTACAGGAAAAAAACTGAAAAAAATACAAACACATGGAAGCTAAACAATACACTACTAAATAGCCAAGAGATCACTGAAGAAATCAAAGAGAAAATAAAAAAATACCTAGAAACAAATGATAATGAAACACGACCACCCAAAACCTATGGGATGCAGCAAAAGCAGTTCTAAGAGGGAAGTATATAGCAGTACAATCCTACCTCAAGAAACAAGAAAAATCTCAAAAAAACAACTTAAACTTACACCTAAAGCAATTAGAGAAAGAAGAACAAAAAATCCCAAAGTTAGCAGAAGGAAAGAAATTATAAAGATCAGATCAGAAATAAATGAAAAAGAAATGAAGGAAAAGATAACAAAGATCCATAAACTAAAAGCTGTTCTTTGAGACGATACACAAAATTGATAAACCATTAGCCAGACTCATCAAGAAAAAAATGGAGAAGTCTCAAATCAATAGAATTAGAAATGAAAAAGGAGAAGTAACAACTGACCATGCAGAAATACAAAAGATCATGAGATATTACTACAAACAAATATATGCCAATAAAATGGACATCCTGGAAGAAATAGACAAATTCTTAGAAAAGCACAACTTTCTGAGACTGAACCAGGAAGAAATAGAAAATATAAACAGACCAATCGCAAGCACTGAAATTGAAACTGTGATAAAAATCTTCCAACAAACAAAAGCCCGGGACCAGATGGCTTCACAGGAAAATTCTATCAAATATTTAGAGAAGAGCCAACACCTATCCTTCTCAAAGTCTCCAAAAATATAGAAGAGGGAGGAACAGTCCCAAACTCATTCTATGAGGCCACCATCACCCTGATACCAAAACCAGATACAGATGTCACAAAAAAAGAAAACTACAGGCCAATAACACTGATGAACATAGATGCAAAAGTCCTCAACAAAATACTAGCAAACAGAATCCAATAGCACATTAAAAGGATCATACACCATGATGAAGTGGGGTTTATCCCAGGAATGCAAGGATTCTTCAATATATGCAAATCAATCAATGTGATACACTGTATATCTATATATCTATATATATATAAATATCTATATCTATATATATATTTTTTTTGTGGTACGCGGGCCTCTCACTGTTGTGGTCTCTCCCATGGCGGAGCACAGGCTCCGGACACGCAGGCTCAGCGGCCATGGCTCATGGGCCTAGCCTCTCCGTGGCATGTGGGATCTTCCCAGACCAGGGCACGAACCCGTGTCCCCTGCATCGGCAGGCGGACTCTCAACCACTGTGCCACCAGGGAAGCCCAGGTACACCATATTAATAAACTGAAGTTAAAAACCATGTGGTCATCTCAATAGATGCAGAAAAACCTTTCTACAAAATTCAACACCCACTTTTGATAAAAACCCTCCAAAAAGTAGGCATAGAGGGAACATACCTCAACATAATAAAGGCCATATATGACCAGCCAACATCGTTCTCAATGGTAAAAAACTGAAACCATTTCCACAAGATCAGGAACAAGACAAGGTTCCCCACTCTCACCACTATTATTCAACATAGTTTTGGAAGTTTTAGCCATGGTAATCAGAGAAGAAAAATAAATAAAAGGAATCCAAATCAGAAAAGAAGAAGTAAACTGTCACTGTTTGCAGATGACATGATACTATACATAGAGAATCCTAAAGATGCTACCAGAAAACTACTAGAGTTAATCAATGAATTTGGTAAAGTTGCAGGATACAAAACTAATGCACAGAAATCTCTTGCATTCCTATACACTAATGATAAAAATTCTGAAAGAGAAATTAAGGAAACACTCCCATTTACCATTGCAACAAAAAGAATAAAATACCTAGGAATAAACCTACC
>NC_041220.1:60547612-60561318 GCF_002837175.3 Physeter macrocephalus
ATTGTGAAAATGACTATACTACCCAAAGGAATCTACAGATTCAGTGCAATCCCTATCAAACTACAAATGACATTTGTCACAGAATTAAAACAAAAAATTTCATAATTTGTATGGAAACACAAAAGACCCCGAATAGCCAAAACAGTCTTGAGAAAGGAAAACGGAACTGGAGGAATCAGGCTCCTGGACTTCACACTATACTACAAAGCCACAGTAATCAAGACAGTATGGTACTGGCACAAAAACAGAAATATAGATCAATGGAACAGGATAGAAAGCCCAGAGATAAACCCACACACATATGGTCACCTTATCTTTTATAAAGGAGGCAAGAGTACACAAGAGTACACAGGTGCTGGGATAACTGGGCAGCTACATGTAAAAATGAAATTAGAACACCCCCTAACACCATACATAAAAATAAACTCAAAATGGATTAAAGACCTAAATGTAAGACCAGACACAATAAAACTCTTAGAGGAAAACATAGGCAGAACACTCTATGACATAAATCACAGCAAGTTCCTTTTTGACCCACCTGCTAAAGAAATGGAAACAAAACCAAAAATAAACAAATAGAACCTAATGAAACTTAAAACCTTTTTCTCAGCAAAGCAAACTATAAACAAGACGAAAAGACAACCCTCAGAATGGGAGAAAATATTTGCAAATGAAGCAACTGACAAAGGATTAATCTCCAAAATATACAAGCAGCTCATGTAGCTCAATAGCAAAAAAACAACTCAATCCAAAAATGGGCAGAAGACCTAAATAGACATTCCTCCAAAGAAGATATACAGATTGCTAACAAACACATGAAAGGATGCTCAACATCACTAATCGCTAGAGAAATATAAATCAAAGCTACAGTGAGGTATCACCTCACATTTATCAGAATGGCCATCATCAAAAAATCTACAGACATTAAATGCTGGAGAGGGTGTGGAGAAAAGGGAACCCTCTTGCAGTGTTGGTGGGAATGTAAATTGATACAGCCACTATGGAGAACAGTATGGAAGCTCCTTAAAAAACTAAAAATAGAACTACCATACCACCCAGCAATCACACTACTGTGCATATACCGTGAAGAAACCATAATTTAAAAAGAGTCATGTACCACAATGTTCGTTGCAGCTCTACTTACAATAGCCAGGACATGGGGCTGCTGAGCCTGCGCGTCTGGAGCCTGTGCTCTGTGTCGGGAGAGGCCACAACAGTGAGAGGCCCGCGTACCGCAAAAAAAAAAAAAAAAAAAAAAAAGATGTGGCACATATATACAATGGAACGTTACTCGGCCATAAAAAGAAACGAAATTGAGTATTTGTAGTGAGGTGGGTGGACTTGGAATCTGTCATACAAAGTGAAGTAATCAGAAGCAGAAAAACAAATACTGTAACCTAACACATATATAGGGAATCTAAAAAGAAAAAAAAAAAGACATAGTGGCAGTTCAGGAATAAAGACGCAGACGTAGAGAATGGACTTGAGGACACGGGGAGGGGGAAGGGTAAGCTGGGACGAAGTGAGAGAGTGGCATGGACATATATACACTACCAAATGTAAAATAGATAGCTAGTGGAAGCGGCCGCATCAGCCGCGTAGCCCAGGGAGATCAGCTGGGTGCTTTGTGAGCACCTAGAGGGGTGGGATAGGGAGGGTGGGACGGAGACGCAAGAGGCAGGAGATATGGGGATATATGTTTATGTATAGCTGATTCACTTTGTTATAAAGCGGAAACTAACACACCATTGTAAAGCAATTATCAAGAGGGAGGGGATATGGGGATATATGTATATGTATAGCTGATTCACTTTGTTATACAACAGAAACTAACACAACAATGTAAAGCAATTATTCTCCAATAAAGATGTTTAAAAAAGAAAAGGAAAATGAAATGGTTAGCATCATGGGCTCTGCTGCCATACTGACTGGGCTCCAGTCATTGGTTTTTACTCGGTGGATGATATTTGTAGGCAAAATCTATGAACCTATCCATTCTGCATGCATCTTTTCCCCTTCTATGACCATAGGGAGGTCTACCTTCTCCCATAAAAAAAGCAAAACCCTCCATATGTAGTCTTGATCACATTTTCCTGCCCATCTTTTCAGGAATATTTACTTTATAAACCTTAGTTTCCTTTCAACAAAGTAGGGAGAATAGTACTACTTTTCTTATAAGGGATGTCCTAAGTATTAAATATAATAATGTATGTAAAGGGTTTAAAATAACTCCAGCCAAATAATAAATGCTAAACAAATATTAACTATAACTATTTATGGTAGAACTGTGTTCAGTGTTCTATGGAAGTACAGAGATCTGGACTCTAAGCCAGTCCTTTATTCGTCCTTTAGCTGAATGATTCACATAAATATTTGAAGGTTTATCTCAGACTTACCTCCTATTCTGGATTGGAGTAAGTGATCACCCCCCGTTCGCCCCAGTAGTTCCCTGGGAATAACACCATTGTACAGAGTACTTATCACAGAGGGTTGTATCTTCCTGTTTACTTCTCTGTTTTCCTGAGTATTTTGTAAGCTAGTGGTTCTCAGACTTTAGCTTGCAGGAGAATGACTGAATTGAATCTCAGAGTTTCAGGGATAAAGCCTGAGAGCTTGTATTTTTTACAAATTGCAGGTAAAGGTGAGGTTGCTGGTCCAGAGACCACATTTTGAGAGTTGCTACTATAAGCTTCTGCAGGCCTTCTCCAACCAGACTTAGCACAGTGAAAGGCCAAGGGGCTCTACTTGCTTCTTTGTTGGCAGCAAAATCATGTTCCATGTATAGTTCTCCCCTTCACTTTTATTTTTCTGAAAGGTCTAGTACTCATATGCGCTCTTGCTGCTCTTAAAGGATAGTCTTATATTAATGATTTGCACCTTTATTAAATTATATAAGGCAGTGCTGCCAGAGAGAAAACCCATCTCCTAAAATGCTGTCTAGCTTAAAAAAAGACAAACATTTAAGTATCTTTTGGTTTCTTCATTTGCCTAAATTCTTTCCAGCCATAGGCACTGATTATTCTGCTTAGGTGATTGCAGGTTTGTTTTTTCACCTCACTATTTCTTCTATTTTGTCAGTTAAAAGGTATTACATAGATATGAGTTACTGAGGTGTTTGGAAGAAGAAGAAGAAGATTATGATGAATGTTAACATTTGTCCTTCCAGGTACTGGGCTAAGGACCATTAACTCGTTCAATTCTCACAACACATATATGAATAGAGGTTCTATTATTTGCTTGTTACCGATGAGGAAACCAACACTTGCCTAAAGTCACATGGCTGGTAACCCAGAAATCTACCAAGAATTTTATTACTAGGACTAAGGAAATGAGCATGATTAGATCTGTAAAAAAATTCATATGCCCACATATTCTGTGGTTCTAAAAGTTGTTAGGAGGGTAAATAGCTATAATATATTATAAAAATTATCTTTAATTTGCTGAAATAATTATGTTTTGGTTTCCTTTATTGAATATTGGGGACAATTATATGTGTGCTGTTGACACAGCAAATTTTCCTTTTGTTCCTTTAAGGCTGGAAAGTATTCTGGAAGTTTGAATTTTCAAAGTCAAATTATGTTGGCACCTCTTTGGAGTAAAGTCCAATATCCAGTTAAAAGAATAAGATGTAAATATTAATGTTCAAAAGAACATAGCCAATTTTTGCCTTTAAGTGTTACTTGAAGTGTATAGCCAATTGTTACATCAGTCTATCATTACATATATTGAACAGTCAGTTCTTTTAGCACCATATAATAGCCCACGGCTATATAAAACTATATGAAACATGAGAAATGGTCTTATCTCTCATGATTATTGAACTCATAATTGATTAGGTCAGATTCAGACACCAGGAACACCAGCCAGATTGATTCAGATTGGTTCACCAGCTGGATTGACTCAGAGGAGAACAATCCAGTCAGAATGTTGTGCTCGGTGTTTGGACACCATGGTAGCAGGTAATAAGAGACTGAGTACAGCTGCTACTAGTGCAAACATTTATTGAGTGCCAGGCACTTTTCAAAGTTCTAAGTACTTTGAAATATTAAACCATTCAATTGTCATACAAATTACGTCTGTTATCACCCCCATTTTACAAATGAAGAAACTGAATCTCAAAAATGTTAAATAATTTGTTTATGGCCACACAGTAACTGGTGACACTGGCAATTGACTCCAGGTAGCTTGGCTTCAGAATAAGCATGTGGAAGGTTCATAATGAAATAGTGTGTAGCTGGTACATCATGCAGTGAATCCTAAAGTCAGTAAGGTGTGAGGAAAATAAAAAAAAATCCTAATGAGCCTTGGGGAAGATAGGTTTTTAGTTAACTGTTGAAGTTCAGAAGCAGGCTCCAGTTTTGGGGAGAATTGGTAAGGCTAAGCCAAAGCCCCAGATTCAGGTTTCCTAAGATTTCTATTTCCCCATCTTCTTTAGGTAAGTGCTGTGGTAGGGAGTGACACTGCTGATTTTTCCAGTATTTATTCCAGAATTTATTTATATAGTGGCATTAAGACCCATAATATGGAGTGTGGTTCTCTCTAAGAGGGAAGATATTAAAAGATTTTCCTGAAAGTAGTATCCAGTTCTTCATTGCTCTGAGAAAATTCCTGATTTCAAATTATATCAGGGAGTTAGTTGAAGAAATTTAGAAACTTACTAAGACAAAATGGCAACAGATGAGACAAGATTAGGGCCAGAAAAACATCTAGGGGGAATTCCCTGGTGGTCCAGTGGTTAGGACTCCGCATTTTCACTGCTGGGGCCTGGGTTTGATCCCTGGTCAGGGAATTAAGATCCCACAAGGCTAGTGGCATGGCCAAAAATAAAATAAACAAAAAAACCATGTAAGGGTTCAGGATTCATGGCCATCCTTGCATATAAAGCACTTTGTGCAAATTAGAAAAAGTTATTCCTTCCCAGAGTTAGCCTGATGAGTACACTATAGGAGGGATTCAGCTCCACCCGCTCCACTGGCTGAGGACCCAGGCCCATGGGGTCCTTTAATTAACTTTGCATTAAAAATTGTTTCTTTGTATAGATTTAATGTAGTCCATATAAAATTAAAATATTTAATGCATTTTCCACAGAAATACAAAAAAAAATTCTAAAATTTGTATGGAGCCACAAAAGACCCAAAATAGCCAAAGCAATCCTGAGAAAGAAAAACATAGCTGGAGATATCATACTTAATGATTTGAAACTATGCTACAAAAGTAATCAAAACAGTATGGTACTGGCATAAAAATAGACACATAGACCAATGAAACAGAATCAAGAGCCCAGAAATAAACCCCTAACTAATATTTGACAAAGGAGCCAAGAATATTCAATAGGGAAAGGATAGTGTCTTCAATAAAAGGTGCTGAGAAAACTGAAACTGGATAATCACATGCAGAAGAATAAAATTGGACCCCTGTCTTACACTTCTCACAACAATGAACTCAAAGTGGTTAAAGCCTTAAATATGAGACCTGAAACTGTAAAACTCCTGGAAGAAAACCTAGGGAAAAACCTCCTTGACATTGGTCTTGGTAATGATTTTTTTTTTATATGACACGAAAAACACAGTAACAAAAGCAAAAATCAACAAACGGAACTATATCAAACTAAAAAGCTTCTGCCCAGCAAAAGAAACAATCAACAAAATGAAAAGGTAATCCATGAAATGGGATAAAATATTTTCAAGTCACATATCTGATATGGGATTAATATGAAAATATATAAGGAACTCGTACAACTCAATAGCAAAACCACGAACAATCCTATTAAAAAATGGGCAGAGGAATGGAATAGATAGTTTTCCAAAGAAGACATATGAATGGGTAATAGGCACATGAAAAGGAGTTCAACATCACTAATCATCAGGGAAATTCAGGTCAAAACCACAATGAGAGATCACCTGACACCTGTTAGAATGGCTATTATCTAGAGAAAACAAGTGTCGATGAGGGTGTGGAGAAAAGGGAACCCTTGTGCACTGTTGGTGGGAATGTAAACTGGTGCAGCCACTATGGAAAACAGTACGGAGATTCCTTAAAAAATTAAAAATACAACTACCATATGACCCAGAAATCCCACTTCTGGGCGTGTATTCAAAGGAATTAAAATCAGGGTCTTGTAGAGATATCTGTCCTCCCATGTTAATTGCAGCATTATTCACAATAGCCAAGATATGAAAACAACCTAAGTGTCTGTCAATGGATGAATGGATAAAGAAAATGTGATATATCTATATAGAATAAATACTGTTTAGCCGTAAGAAAGAAAGAAATCCTGCCATTTGTGACCACTTGGATGAAACTTTAGGGCATTATGCTAAGTGAAATAAGTCAGAGAGAAAGAGGCAAACACTGTATATAGCACTTATATGTGGAATTTAAAAAAGCTGAACTAAGCAAAATAAAGAGAAGAATGGTGATTATCAGGGGCTAGGGCTGGGAAAAATGGAGAGATTGGTTAAAGGGTACAAACTTCCAGATATAAGATGAATAATTTCTGGGGCTCTAATGTATAACATTGTGATTATAGCTAATAATACTGAATTATATACTTGAAAGTTGCTACGAGTGTAGATCTTAAATGTTCTTATTACAAAAAAGAAATGGTAAGTATGTGATGGGATGGAGATGTTAGCTAATGCTATGGTGGTAATCATTTATAATATATAAATGTATCAAACCAAAACATTGTGCACCTTCAACTTACACAATTTTATGTCAATTATAGCTCAATAAAGCTATAAAAAAGCAAAGTGCAACAGAGCAAAAAAAATGTTTCCTTCTCATCAACTTTTCCCAGTAAGAGAAGTCAGAATATTTCCAGCCTAATCAGGAAAAAAAGAAAAGAAAAGAAAAGACATTAAACTGCCTACCTCTCTGCAGGCTCAAATTTCCACAGTATTTCTTCTGCTTCTCATGGTTTTCCTGGCCTTTTGGCAGTGGGGGGAAGAAAAGGAAAACTTTTTCATGATATAGTTAGCTCATCCCCTGGCACTGTTTCCTAAATTTCTGCAAGTTCATCCATCATGGGGTATCTGTTAGATCTTTGCGCCTGCACCTAATGGAGCCCCTTATTAACCAGTTCTAATTGATAGATGACAATGAGTGGTTGGACTAGATCTTCAAAAATGACTTAATATGGAGACTATAATTTTATAATCTCCCAAATCAGCAAATATGACAACTACACATGTTCTTATTGGGACAATAATAGCTACCTTCCACTAAATTCTGTAGGTCACATACTATGCAGTGCTTTATAAGAAAACAACAACAAATGAGCATTGAATAAAATGTGCTAGGATCATGCCAAATTCCTGAATAGGATTTTCTTATTTAATTCACATAAACCATTCTAGGAAGTAGGTAATATCACTATCTCTATTTTCTTGTTCAAGATCATAAGGTTAGCAATCTATTCATGGGGATTTGAACTCAGATAGCCTGTCTCCAGAGCAGGAACCCTTAACCACTGTAGTGCTCTTACTGTCTGGCTACTGAGAGAGAGTTTGAAAGCAGGACTTTCAACATCTGGCGTATATTTTGTAGCTTCAAGATTCCTTCCAATGCTGTGAAATAAGATTTCTATGGATTTGCCCTTCTCTGCTTACAGATTATCTTCCTTTGAAATGTTTTTGCTCCTTTTATTTTTAAATGGGGCTTAAAATGGCAGGATCAAACTGCCATAACTCAACGTCAAAATTGAATTTAAAGGGATCATAATAAAAGTTTTAAACAGTGATAAAATGCTTTCTCCCTGATAAATAACAATAAGAAAGCATCACACCCAATGGATAATACGGCAACAGTAGGCATTGATGAATGCATTAACATAAAAAGAGTCAATGAATCAAGAATCAAGAGTAATGGAAGTCTGGAGTTCAAGGAAACAGTCCTAGAATCTGTGCACTCAGGTTTAGGGTGCAATTTTCACAGGGACAGTTAATTACAAGAGGAGATTTGAGAGCATGCATTGATTTCATAGCTTTCCTGCCTTAAATGTTGCACTGATCTCTCCCATATCCGTCAGATAGTATAGTTATTAAGTACACCCTCTGTGAAGATAATTTCACGAGAACAGAACAGGATAACGTTCAGGCTCTGGACTTTGATTCCTAAAACTTGGCTGGGAACTCAGGGGAGTTATAAAAGAAATAGCTACTGTGTGCTCCACTTTGGGGACTTGACAATAGAAGATTATACCTGAGAGTTACAAGTTTGGACCTGATATCATGACAACATGATTATTACCTTGGCTTTTGGTATTATACATGTCATAGAGACTCTTTTTACCTTTCAAAGGTAAACAGACACAATTGTATTGGCATGGGAGAAGGTTGCATCCAAAAAGTTAGACAACTGCTGTAAGTCTCATAACCAATTAAGCCATACAGCCCAGAGCCAAGAATCCATATAAAGCCATCAATATCCCTTATTTCTGAATTATAAGAAAAAAATTAACTTAGTTCCTGTCATTCTTCCTCTAATTCAATGTTTTTCACTTGACACCATATTTAACTGCTTTCTTAGCCTTAGTTGTATCATCTGTGCCATAGATCTCACTGTAGGTGTCAGCCATGAGAATGTGCCTCACAGATCTCTAACCATGGGAGTGTAATTGACCAAGTGCCTTGGCCACTCACTTTGAAATCCACTGAGCCTAGGCTATGCTTTCCATGATTGCTCCTAGTCAATGACTAACTGTGGCAGGGATACTAAGGCAAGCCTGTTCCTGGGAGACCTGGACAGCTTTGGGCTTGAGGTCTCCCCAGCAGTCTTGCCAAACCTTCTAAACTGCACTGCCATCTACAGTGGCATCCAACTTTCCTCCCTTTCTTTTTCAATCAGGGTCAGACTTACATCACAGACAAATGACTAACTTTTTCCAGCTCCCTCCCAGTTTTCTCCCACACAGGAGTTTATCTTAATGAAATCATTGAACTTTAAAATCCCATCTTGGCATCTACTTTTCAGAAAATCTGGGTTAACATAGTGCAGTTTATAGAGGATTTTCCCTCTCACAATCTCCAGCTTTTTGCTCATAGGTTTGGCAGTTGATTTTTAAAATATCCTGGCCAGTGAGTTTGTTTATATTTTCTGTACTGATTGGACATATTTTAATACAGCATTATAGGATGATCAAGTAGCTGTCACTTGCTCTGTGTATTTGCCTGAATTAAAATTGTGAATTAGAGAGACGATGATAACTCATAAGATGCTATGTTTGGGGGTGCAGATGGCTTTAGACTTGGTTGGATCAAGGGACTCAAACTTTGTGGTCAGAAAACCATCTCTATCTTGCTCAATTCTGCTTTCCTTTGCGTTGGTTTGATTTTGTTCTAAAGTATACTCTCCCTATAAAGTGAGAAAAATGTCCTCTTAGCAGCTCTAGACTTGGATCATCTCACTGTGGACAATTTCAGTGAAATGAGAATACCAGTTTCCCTATGCTTCATCAAATCTCAGGTATGACTTTATTCCAGCTTGGGTCATATGCCCATCTGGCCCTAATGACTATGGCCGGGGACACAGGATGCTTTTTAGCCTGATCTGAGTCATGTGTCCCCCTTTGGAGCTGGGCAGTGAGGGAGGAGGAGGAATAGTTTTCCAAAAGACTCCAAAACAGTAGCAGATACCCAATATCGAGTTTACAGACCTAATGCAAATTTCAGTGCTGCTCTCCTTGGCAATAAGCCATAATATTTGTAAAATGACCCATAAATACAGTTATAAATAATCTATTTTGAGTTTTACAACATCTTGTATTACCGTTATTTTATAAATGTGAAAATAGTAATTTAGAGATTAAAGGATTTGTTCAGGGTCTTACTGGTTTATATGACTATTTATGCTCCATTTTTAAGACATATAATTTTAAATTAAAAAATTTTTAAAATATAAATGAGTAAAATTAAAAAGTGAGACAAAAAATTAAGTTATACTAGAAGGCATAGAGTACAACATTGTGAATGTAGTCCTCTAGGTAATGAATTTGAGTCACACATTTAGGTGTTAGCTTCCAGGTAGCCAAAGTGAAATGAGGAATATGATTAATAAGACTAAAACATATCAACTCCTAATGGGAGTAAAGCTTTTCTAGCTAATAAATATAAAAGACATTTATCATGTGGCACTTTATATAGGATGCTCTAGTGGGTAACAATTTCACAAGCACCTCTCTAGCTATTGCAATTTTTAATGCTATTTCTTACCTTGCCTTTCAATGGAAGCCAACTATATAGTGCCAAAGTGCAAATCAGTAAAAGCTATTGTTAGAGGATAGGATAATGCATACTTACATACCACATCATATATTCACAGACATAAAGGATGTACAAAACATGTGTTGCATTCTGCTCTAATGTATAGGAGGCTAATGATAGTTTCTTTGTTCACTTCAGTATTTCGTATTCATCTTTGACTTGAACTTTAGTGCCTTTCCTGCAGTATATCACTTTAAATATATTTTTAATCCTGTTAAAGAAATAGAGGCAAATCAGAAATAAAAATTCCTTTAATAAAGCATGAAGCCAGATATACTAAGTCCATTAATTTATAATTCTGTAAATTATAATTTATTAACTCTGAGGGAATTGACCTAGTGACCCACATTTGATTTTGTAATCTATGTTCACTATCCATGTATATGTAAGCACATAATCAAATCTTCTTATATTTACTGGATCTGACAAAACTCTTTAAAAAATAAAGTAATAATGGTTAATTATAACTTACGGAGGAATTATTTTATAAGTACATTTATGGTGAAGCCTCTGAACTTTTGCCTCTAAAATGTCATTGAATTAGAAATAAATCGCTTCCAAAGAAACTGCAAGGGAGCAAATCCCACCGTTAAACTCTTCTTTCAGAGAGTAGCATGTGTTACATGTTCAGTAACATCTTACACAATTAGAAAGCTTATTGTAATTTTTTTTGGTGAAAAATGTGAATTGATTCAACCAAATTTATTAGAGAAATTAAGTCAACTGTTAACAACATCCTGGTACATTAATATGGGATTTGGCACTAAAAGGTATTTCCTGTCGTGCTGCCATATCTTTGTGGTAACTTGCTATTCCCAGTAAGTTAAATCTCTCTACTACTTGAAAGAAAGAAAGAAAGAAAGGAAGAAAGAAAAAAAGAAAGGAAGGAAGGAAGGAGAGAAAGAGAGAGAAAGAGAGAAAGAGGGAGGGAGGGAGGGAGGAAATTATTAATATCCTTTGCTTAGTTTCCCTATGCATTTACTGTAGTAATGTTCTCAGGGCTTGAAAGGTGTCTGTTCCCTCTTAATATGACATTTTGTCATAAGAAACTGTGCTAAACATGGATGTGGGAAAGAACTGCATTAGTAGAAGGGCAATATAAATAACACTCAATAAGTAAGAGAAAAAAAATCAGTAAATAATGTCAGAGAAGAGGTGAGCTTTTGTCAGAAACTTATCTAACCCTAAGGCACATCAATAAAATGTCTAACACAGTGGCAAAATAATGATAGTTTAGCAGGAACTTTGTACATGATGTGATTGTAAGATGTGAGAAATATATGTCTGTATGAGAGTGTATTATTTATATATTTATGTATTAGCAGTATATGCCACAAAAGAATTCTTTAGCTGCATCAAGTTTTTCAACGGTATAGTTTCTGATACTCGTTTACATCTCATCTAAGTGATTTTTTTCGGTAGAAACTATAACATTTATAAGTATTATGGACCATTTAAAATAAATGTCTTTTTAAGTTATTATCAAGTTTTCATTGTTTTCTAATATTGCTAAGCAGAATTAACTGTTTTCCTTCTCTGTATCCTCATTGCACTAGGTTCATACCACTCGGACGGCATTTGTTAAAATATATTACAACTAAGGAACCACCTCAGACTGTGAGAATATTAAGGACAGAGACTGTCTTGCTCATTTTACACTCCCAGCACCTATTAGAGCACCTAATACATATTAGGTGCTCAGTATTGGATTTGTTGAATGACTGAACTGATAAAGCCATATTAGGTGCAGGTTGAAGCTGCAAGTGACTCTTGCCCTCAGACTACTCATAACATAAAAGTGGAGATTGTATATTACTTATTAATAATAAGGGACATTAATATTGGGAGAAAAACTGTGTGCTAAGTAAGAATCTTGACTTACATTTGAATTCATCCTTAAGAGAGGCAGAACTGTGCAGTGACTGGGAGCATGGATTCTACAGACATTATTAGAGTTCAGTCTCAGCTCTACTATTTGCTAACAGCCTGATTGTTGGCAAGTGAATTAACTTTCTGAGCTTCAGTCTCCTCATCTTAAAGGGAGGTGTTGATAATAATACTATCCACCGCACAGAGATGTTATGAATTTAAATGAGTTAGTCCTCTTAGAGTCGTGAAAACAGCATCTGGCATATAATAAATAGTCATAGTTAGCCACAAGATCTTTGGGCTTTAAAAAAAAAGTCTTCACAAGTAATATACTATGGGCATTTTTCTTCCAAATTGAATTTCAGTGTTTCTTCATTACCTGAAGAGCACAGTTTTTGTTGATTTACTTATCTATCTTTCTAACTACTATCTGTCGTCTGTCTATCTATCTACCTACCTACCTACCTACCATCTATCTCTGGAACTGAATTGAAGACTAGTGTTAGGGGTGATGATAGTTGGGGATATGGAAAAAGAGTGGTAAGTAGATAATTCTTTATGCCCACTTCTTGAAAAACAATCATTTTCTCTACATGGTGGTTAATTGAAACAGGAAAAGCCTGAAAATTTATTTATTTTGGCATAGCAGATTCAGAACTTACGTAACTATCTGTGAAATCCATTTGGAAAACTGAAGTCACAGACTATTTCCATCTTTTCTTCCCTTTAGCTAACAGAATAAATTTAAACAGATTGTAACTGAATGCAAGGGCTAAGTGTCAAATGAATGGCCATTGATAATACAGACCTCTAAATGAAAAAGAAATGAGAGTATTACACAGGGAGGGTGACTGTAGGTATAGCTGATCCACGGGGTAAAGAAGTTATCTCATACCTGGGACCCCAGGAGAGAAAGACAACCACTCCTGGAAGTTCCTAATGTCTTGAGAAGGGGTGAAGATGCCAAAGACCCTACTCTCTTCTAAAATGTTTGGAGATCTTTAAAACAGGAAAGTTAACCATCTGTCTTGAGTAATGATTTATTCACTTTCCCTGAAAACACAGATGATGTAGTTGGCTTTCTATACCTTGGCAAATCAACATAAAGTATACGGTTGTAATGTAGCCTAGTCTTCTTTTTTTTTTTTTAAACATCTTTATTGGAGTATAATTACTTTACAATGGTGTGTTAGTTTCTGCTATATAACAAAGTGCATCAGCTATACATATACATATATCCCCATATCTCCTCCCTCTTGTAACTCCCTCCCACCCTCCCTATCCCACCACTCTAGCTGGTCACAAAGCACCGAGCTAATCTCCCTGTGCTATGCGGCTGATTCCCACTAGCTATCTATTTTACATTTGGTAATGTATATATGTCCATGCCACTCTCTTACTTTGTCCCAGCTTACCCTTCCCCCTCCCCGTGTCCTCAAGTCCATTCTCTACGTCTCCATCTTTATTCCTGTCCTGCCCCTCGGTTCTTCATAACCATTTTTTTTAGATTCCACATATATGTGTTAGCATACAGTATTTGTTTTTCTCTTTCTGACTTACTTCACTCTGTATGAC
>NC_041220.1:60561441-60565123 GCF_002837175.3 Physeter macrocephalus
CGCAGGCTCAGCGGCCATGGCTCACGGGCCTAGCCGCTCCGCAGCATGTGGGATCTTCCCGGACGAGGGCACGAACCCATGTCCCCTGTATCGGCAGGTGGACTCTCAACCACTGCGCCACCAGGGAAGCCCTATTTTTAGTTTTTTAAGGAACCTCCATACTGTCCTCCCTAGTGGCTATATCAATTTACATTCCCACCAACAGTGCAATAGGATTCCCTTTCCTCCACACACTCTCCAGAATTTATTATTTGTAGATTTTTTGATGATGGTCATTCTGACTGGTGTGAGGTGATACCTCCTTGTAGTATTGATTTGCATTTCTCTAGTGATCCGTGATGTTGAGCATTCTTTCATGTGTTTGTTGGCTGTCTGTATATCTTCTCCTTACATTTAGGTCTGTAATCCATTTTAAGTTTATTTTTGTGTATGGTGTTAGGAAGTGTTCTAATTTCATTCTTGTACATGTAGCTGTCCAGTTTGCCCAGCATCACTTATTGAAGAGGCTGTCTTTTCTCCACTGTTTAGTCTTGCCTCCTTTATCAAAAATAAGGTGACCATATGTGTGTGGGTTTCTCTCTGGGCTTTCTATCCTGTTCCATTGATCTATATTTCTTTTTTTGTGCAAGTACCACACTGCCTTGATTACTGTAGTTTTGTAGTATAGTCTGAAGTCAGGGAGCCTGATTCCACCAGCTCTGCTTTTCTTTCTCAACATTGCTTTGGCTATTTGGGGTCTTTTGTGTTTCCATACAAATTGTGAAATTTTTGGTTCCAATTCTGTGAAAAATGCCATTGGTAGTTTGATAGGGATTGCATTGAACTGCAGGTTGCTTTGGGTACTATAGTCATTTTCACAATGTTGATTCTTCCAATCCAAGAACATGGTATATCTCTCCATCTGTTTGTATCATCCTTAATTTCTTTCATCAGTGTCTTATAGTTTTCTGCATACAGGTCTTTTTTCTCTCTCTGTAGGTTTATTCCTAGGTATTTTATTCTTTTTGTTGCAGTGGTAAATGGGAGTGTTTCCTCACTGCTACTTTACCAAATTCATTGATCAGCTCTAGTAGTTTTCTGGTAGCATCTTTAGGAATCTCTATGTATAGTATCATGTCATTTGCAAACAGTGACAGCTTTACTTCTTCTTTTCTGATTTGGATTTTTTATATTTCTTTTTCTTCTTCGATTGCTGTGGCTAAAACTTCCAAAACTATGTTAAATATAATAGTGGTGAGAGTGGGCAACCTTGTCTTGTTCCTGATCTTAGAGGAAATGGTTTCAGTTTTTCACCATTGAGAAAGATGTTGGCTGTGGGTTTGTCATGTATGGCCTTTATTATGTTGAGGTAAGTTCCCTCTATGCCTACCTTCTGGAGGGTTTTTATCATAAATGGTTGTTGAATTTTGTCAAAAGCTTTTCTGCATCTACTGAGGTAATCATATGGTTTTTATTCCTTAATTTGTTAATATGGTGTATCACATTGATTAATTTACGTATATTGAAGAATCCTTGCATTTCTGGCATAAATCCCACTTGATCATGGTGTATGATCCTTTTAATTTGCTGTTGGATTCTGTTTGCTAGTATTTTGTTGAGGGTTTTTGCATCTGCATTCATCAGTGATATCGGTCTATAATTTACTTTTTTTTGTAGTATCTTTGTCTGGTTCTGGTATCAGGGTGATCGTGGCCTTGTAGAATGAGTTTGGGAGTGTTCCTTCCTCTGCAATTTTTTGGAAGAGTTTGAGAAGGATGGATGTTAACTCTTCTCTAAATGTTTGGTAGAATTCACCTGTGAAACCCTCTGGTCCTGGGTTTTTGTTTGTTGGAAGGTTTTTAATCACAGTCTCAATTTCTGTGCTTGTGATGGTCTGTTATATTTTCTATTTCTTCTTGGTTCAGTCTTGGAAGGTTATACCTTCTTTCTAAGAATTTGTCCTTTTCTTCCAGGTTGTCCATTTTATTTTAATTAATTAATTAATTAATTAATTAATTATTTTTTTTTGCGGTATGTGGGCCTCTCACTGTTGTGGCCTCTCCCGTTGCGGAGCACAGGCTCCAGACGTGCAGGCCCAGTGGCCATGGCTCACGGGCGCAGCCGCTCTGCCGCATGTGGGATCTTCCTGGGCCGGGGCATGAACCCCTGTCCCCTGCATCAGTGGTGGACTCTCAACCACTGTGCCACCAGGGAAGCCCCAGGTTGTCCATTTTAATGGCATAGTGTTGCTTGTAGTAGTCTCTTATGATGTTTTGTATTTCTGCAGTGTCTGTTCAGCTATTTTTTGATTTTCTCTTTGATTTCTTCGGTGATCTCTTGGTTATTAAGAAGCGTATTGTTTAGCCTCCATGTATTTGTATTTTTTACAGATTTTTTCCTGTAAGTATTTATGATTTCTTTCCTTCTACTACCTTTGAGTTTGCTTTGTTCTTTCTCTGCTTCCTTTAGGTGTAAGGTTAGATTGTTTATTTGAAATTTTTCTTGTTTCTGGCCGGAAAAGATACTTGATACAATCTTAATTTTCTTAAATTTACCAAGGCTAGATTTGTGACCCAAGATATGATCTATCCTGGAGATTGTCCCATGATCACTTGAGATGAAAATGTGTTCTGTTGTATAGGTTGGAATGTCCTATAAATATCAATTAAGCTCATCTTGTTTAATGTGTCATTTAAAGCTTGTGTTTCCTTATTTATTTTCATTTTGGATGGTCTGTCCTTTGGTGAAAGTGGGTTGTTAAAGTCCCCTACTATGATTGTGTGACTGTCGATTTCCCCTTTTATGGCTGTTAGCATTTGCCTTATATATTGAGGTGCTCCTGTGTTGGGTGCATAAATATTTACAATTGTTATATCTTCTTCTTGGAATGATTCCTTGATCATTATGTAGTGTCCTTCTTTGTCTCCTGTAATAGTCTTTATTTTAAAGTCTATTTTGTCTGATATGAGAATTGCTACTACAGCTTCCTTTTGAGTTCCATTTGCAGGGAATATCTTTTTCCATCCCCTCAGTTTCAGTCTATATGTGTCCCTAGGTCTGAAGTGTGTCTCTTGTAGACAGCATATGTACGGGTCTTGTTTTTGTATCCATTCAGCCAGTCTATGTCTTTTGGTTTGAGCATTTAATCCATTTACATTTAAGGTAATTATCAAAATGTATCTTCCTATTACTGTTTTCTTAATTGTTTTGGGTTTGTTATTGTAGGTCTTTTCCTTCTCTTGTGTTTCCTGCCTAGGGAATTTCCTTTAGCATTTGTTGTAAAACTGGTTTGGTGGTGCTGAATTGTTTTAGCTTTTGCTTGTCTGTAAAGGTTTCAATTTCTCTGTCGAATCTGAATGAGATCCTTGCTAGTTAGAGTAATCTTGGTTGTAGGTCCTTCCCTTTCATCACTTTGAATATGTCCTGCCACTGCCTTCTGGCTTGCAGAGTTTCTGCTGAAAGATCAGCTGTTAACCTTATCGGGATTCCCTTGTATGTTATTTGCTGTTTTTCCCTTGCTGCTTTTAATATTTTTTCTTTGTATTTAATTTTTGATAGTTTGTTTAATATGTGTCTTGGCATGTTTCTCCTTGGATTTATCCTGTATGGTACTCTCTTTGCTTCCTGGACTTGATTAACTATTTCCTTTCCCATGTTAGGGACGTTTTCAACTATAATCTCTTCAAATATTTTCTCAGTCCCT
>NC_041220.1:60565182-60568678 GCF_002837175.3 Physeter macrocephalus
AATTCTTTTCATTCTTTTTTTCTTTATTCTGCTCTGTGGCAGTTATTTCCACTATTTTATCTTCCAGGTCACTTATCCATTCTTCTAACTCAGTTATTCTGCTATTGATTCCTTCTAGAGAATTTTAAATTTCATTTATTGTGTTGTTCATCATTGCTTGCTTCCTCTTTAGTTCTTCTAGTTCCTTGTTAAAAGTTTCTTGTATTTCCTCCATTCTATTTCCAAGATTTTGGATCATCTTTAGCATCATTACTCTGATTTCTTTTTCAAGTAGACTGCGTATTTCCTCTTCATTTGTTTGGTCTCATGGGTTTTTACCTTTCTCCTTCACCTGCTGTGTGTTTCTCTGTCTTCTCATTTTGCTTAACTTACTGCGTTTGGGGTCTCCTTTTCACAGGCTGCAGGTTTGTATTTCCCATTGTTTTTGATGTGTTCCCTCAGTGGCTAAGGTTTGTTCAGTTGGTTGTGTAGGCTTCCTGGTAGAGGGGACTGGTGCATGTGTTGTGGTGGATGAGGCTGGATCTTGTCTTTCTGGTGGGCAGGACTGCATTTGGTAGTGTGTTTTGGGGTGTCTGTGACCTTATTATGATTTTAGGCAGCCTGTCTGCTACTGGGTGGGGTTGTGTTCCTGTCTTGCTAGTGGTTTGGCATAGGGTGTCCAGCACCGTAGCTTGCCAGTTGTTGAGTGGAGCTGGGTCTTAGCCTTGAGTTGGAGGTCTCTGGGAGAGCTTTTGCTGTTTAATATTACAGGGAGCTGGGAGGTCTCTGGTGGACCAATGTGCTGAACTCGGCTCTCCCACCTCAGAGGCTCAGGCCTGCCACTGGGCTAGAGCACCAAGACCCTGTCAGCCACACGGCTCAGAAGAAAATGGAGAAAAAAGAAGAAGGAAGGAAAAAAATATATAGTTATTAAAATAAAAAATAGAAAATAATTATTAATAATAAAAAAAAGTAAAAAGAGAGCAACCAAACCAAAAAACAAGTCCACAAGTGCTAAAAGCTATACTAAAAAAAAAAAAAAAGGACAGACAGAACCCAGGACAAATGGTAAAAGCAAAGCTATACAGGCAAAATCACAATAAGAAGCATACACATACACCCTCACAAAAAGAGAAAAAGAAAAAAATATATATATTTTTGCCCCCAAAGTCCACCACCTCAATTTGGGATGATTCATTGTCTATTCAGGTATTCCACAGATGCAGGGTACATCAAGTTGAGTGTGGAGATTTAATCCGCTGTTCCTGAGGCAGCGGAGAGACAGATTTTCCTCTCGCTTTGCACAGCTCCTGGGGTTCAGCTTTGGATTTGGAGAGATTTTCCTTTCTCTTTGTTTGCACAGCTCCTGGGGTTCAGCTTTGGATTTGGCCCTGCCTCTGCATGTAGGTCACGTGAGAGCATCTGTTCTTCGCTCAGACAGGACGGGGTTAAAGGAGCAGCTGATTGGGGGGTCTGGCTCACTCAGGCCGGGGGGGGGGTGGGGTACAGATGCGGGGCAAGCCTGCAACGGCAGAGGCCGGCGTGAAGTTGCACCAGCCTTAGGCGCACCGTGCGTTCTCCTGGGGAAGTTGTCCTTGAATCCCGGGACCCTAGCAGGGTGCCTGTCCCGGGGCCCTGGCAGTGGCGGGCTGCACAGGCTCCCGGGAGGGGAGGTGTGGAGAGTGATCTGTGCTCGCACACAGGCTTCTTGGTGGTGGCAGCAGCAGCCTTAGTGTCTCATGCCCGTCTCTGGGGTCTGCGCTGATAGCCGCGGCTCACGCTCGTTTCTGGAGCTCGTTTTGGCGGTGCTCTGGATCTCCTCTCCTCACGCACCCTGAAACAATGGTCTCTTGCCTCTCAGTCAGGTCCAGACTTTTTTTCTGGACTCCCTCCCGGCAAGCTGTGGCTCACTAGCTCCCTTCAGGCTGTGTTCACGCCGCCAACCCCACTCTTCCTGGGATCCGACCGAAGCCCGAGCCTCAGCTCCCAGCCCCCGCCTGCCCCGGCGGGTGAGCAGATGAGCCACTCGGGCTGGTGAGTGCCGGTCGGCACCGATCCTCTGTGAGGGAATCTCTCCGCTTTGCCCTCCGCACCCCTGTTGCTGCGCTCTCCTCCGCGGCTCCGAAGCTTCCCCCCCTCCGCCACCCGCAGTCTCCGCCCACGAAGGGGCTTCTAGTGTGTGGAAACCTTTCCTCCTTCACAGCTCCCTCCCACTGGTGCAGGTCCCGTCCCTATCTTTTGTCTCTGTTTCTTCTCTTTTCTTTTGCCCTACCCAGGTACGTGGGGAGTTTCTTGCGTTTTGGGAAGTCTGAGGTCTTCTGCCAGCTTTCAGTAGGTGTTCTGTAGGAGTTTTTCCACACGTAGATGCATTTGTGGAGAGGAAGGCAATCTCCACATCTCACTCCTCCGCCATCTTGAAGGTCTCCAAGTCTAACCTTTTTTCCCCTTCTCTTTTCCTTTGTGATTAGTCTGGTGTCACTTGCTCAAAGGGTGCCTCAAGCAGAGGCCTCGCAACTGGAACTTCAGACAGAGTTCCCATGGCCAAGGGCTGTGCCTGACACCTCAGCTCGGTGGGCCATGTGCAAACTGTTTACATGACACTCATTGTAAGATGGCGACTGTGGGCCATGTGCCTAGCCTAGTCTTCTTCACCAGAATCTTTTTTGCAATTGTCAGTTTGTCTCCATGGAGTAGAGATCTATCTATCTATCTATCTATCTATCTATCTATCTATCTATCTATCTATCTATCATCTAAATATCTATCACAATATTTAAAGGAGGAATTTATAAAAGTGACAACAAAAGATTTCATTTAGAATGAGTAAATCCATGTTACAGACTGAGAACCACACACAGTTAAGTTAGTTAGGCCAACCACAGTGGGCATCCCCATTTATAATTCCTTCTTGCAGAGGAATTATTAGAAACTCTTTAGGTGTGTTTATTGGAAGTGTCTCTTTCTTTCTTTCTTTTTTTTTTTTTTTTTTTTTGTGGTACACCGGCCTCTCACCATTGTGGCCTCTCCCATTGCAGAGCACAGGCTCCGGACGCGCAGGCTCAGTGGCCATGGCTCATGGGCCCAGCCGCTCCGTGGCATGTGGGATCCTCCCGGACTGGGGCACGAACCCATGTCCCCTGCATCGGCAGGTGGATTCTCAACCACTGCGCCACCTGGGAAGCCCGGAAGTGTCTCTTTCTTGATCTATTCCAGAGCATCTTCTTTTTCTCTTTGTATGCTCATTTCATCTTTTTCTTCTCTTACACAGTTTATGCTCTAGACTAGCACTGTCCAATACAAGTATAATATGAGCCACATCTGTAATTTTAAATTTTCTTGAAGCCATGTTAAAAAATAAAGAGGTAGGTGGGTGGCGGAGGGGGAAGCTCCGGAGCCTCGGAGGAGAGCGCAGCAGCGGGGTGCAGAGGGCAAAGCGGAGAGATTCCCGCACAGAGGACCGGTGGCGACCAGCACTCACCAGCCCGAGAGGCTTGTCTGCTCACCCGCCGGGGCGGGC
>NC_041220.1:60574316-60578094 GCF_002837175.3 Physeter macrocephalus
AAGGAGAAACTAACACACTATTGTAAAACAGTTATACTCCAATAAAGATGTTTAAAAAAAAAAAAAAAAAAAAGAATGTCAAATCCAAGGTCATGAAGACTTACTCCGATGTTTTCCTTTAAGAGTATTATAGTTTTTGTTCTTAAATGAAAAAAAAAAAAAAAAATAAAAATAAAGAGGTAAAATTAATTTTAATAGTATAGTTTATTTAACTCAATATATCCAAAATATTTTAATTTCAGTATGTAAGCAATATAAAAATTACTGTTGAGATCCTTGATATTTTTGGGCACTAGGTCTTTAAAATGCAATGTATATTGTACACTTGTATAGTTCATCACAATTTGGTCTAACCACATTTCAGCTTACCGTATTGGGATGAGGAGCTCCAGGCCTTCCATGTTGGAAGGATTGCTTACTTAGGTTTGCCCTAAAAATGCTTTCAATGTACAGATATAAAGAGTATAATGCATACAGTGAAACATTAACTCCACTCTGTGGCAACTTCATCTCTCTCCAGCTATACCTCCTCCAGCCTCTACAACTACCATTTTCTGGTGGTTTAATGTCTAACCAACTTCTTCTTCATCTTGTATTCTTTTGTTCCTCCTCTTGGAATTTTTGATATTAACACTTCTAACTTCTTGGTTGCTACATGAGAGTATGCTTTTAGAAAATGTTGACACATGTTAGCTAATAATTACATTATTCAAAATGGCTAACTGAAAAATAGAAGTGATAAGGAGAAAGCATCTGCTTTATAGCTAGAGATTAATTTTGGTTAATTGTCCAAATATAAGATAGTTGAATTTTAAATACATTGGATATTAACCAAAAGATATGGATTTAGACTTTGGCTGTAATATCGAGTGCTTCTTTTTTTGGTATGATTATAAAATGAAGGTAACAGCCCTTGTTTTTAGCTTGTATAGAATACTTAATGTTGCAATAATGTAGTGGATTCTTACTGACTCATTATTGTGAATGGGTGCACTTTGAGCTGTTTTCCAGAAGTTGTGGAAGATATATATGCCCTTTCATTTTGGAGAGCAAAGTTTCCCCACAGATCACACAACAGTGGACACAGATGTGTGGAAATATTAATCCCCTCAGCCACTAGAGCAGCTGGGTTATGCCTGGGGTAGCCCAGAGCATTTGGCTTCATCTCAGTTTGGAGCAACCTCATCCATTATCCCAGAATACTGTGTAAATATTGTTTTCTATGTGAGCCAAGATTTAGTAAAGTTTGGGAAGCTCTGTCATAGTAGATCCAAATTTCACTTCCCTTTTAAAAATACATGAGATTCTACTCAAGGTAGAAAATGTGTTAGAATGTCAAAAAATTATAATATTTTCCCCCAACATCCCTTTCCATAAGTAATTGTGTTTTCTGAGTTTGCAAGTTTCCAAGTAAAGTTTGCTTTATCTTGTGATTCTCCTTAAACCTACTAAGTTTGGTTTCCCAACTTGTAAAAATCATACACTGTTAATAATTACAGATCTTGGGGCTTCCCTGGTGGCGCAGTGGTTGAGAATCTGCCTGCCAATGCAGCAGACACGGGTTCGGGCCCTGGTCTGGGAGGATCCCACATGCCGCGGAGCGACTGGGCCCGTGAGCCACAATTACTGAGCCTGCGCATCTGGAGCCTGTGCTCTGCAACAAGAGGGGCCACGATAGTGAGAGGCCCGTGCACTGCGATGAAGAGTGGCCCCCACTTGCCACAACTAGAGAAAGCCCTCGCACAGAAACGAAGACCCAACACAGCCAAAAATAAATAAATAAATAAAAATTAAAAAAAAAAGATTGCTACATTAAAAAAATTACAAATCTTTTAAAATATTATTTGAGATAAAAAGCATTTTAAATGTAAAAAAATCAGTCAAAACAAAGGGTAAATAGTTATTTATTTTCAAAATATACATGTTTTCCAACTTTGATATATTCCTTTGGGATATATCCTCTCTAAAAAAATAAATCACTAAAAAATCTTTTAGTTTTGAAATATTGATAAAGCAAGTATGAACAAATGGCATATTATTATTTGCTCAAAGAGAAATACAACAAATATCATCAATTCCTATTTCTTCTTAGTTATCTGATGTTCTCATTTTTCACTCACATGTTTTTAAGTGTTATGCTCTTAATGTTGAAATAATAGAGTGGATCTTTAATACCCTTAAAGAGGTCCTTCACCTATGTGACTTAGTGAGACATAAAGAGGGTAAAAAGACATTTAAGGTCACATAGGAAGTTATGGAACTTAGAGTCATGTTTCTATTGTTGTCTTTGGTGTCATGGAGAGCCTTCAAATTTGTTTTCATTTTCCATCATTCTGCTTAAAGACTTTGAGTATGATCAGACCCACAGATTTAATGATAGTGTCTCACAGAGATTAAATAAAGGATGCTCATATTAGCATCACAACATAGATAGGTTCTTTTTAAAGAAGCTAAAAATATTTCTTGATTCCTTCAGAAAAAAGTTTTTACTTAATGGAACAAAAGCTATAATGGCAGTATTTAAAATACTCAGCTTGTTAATGTTTGCCTGGTAGTAGTTCTATTAGAAACATTACTTTCTTTATTTCTGATGTAAAAATTATTTAGTTATAGATAATCATGAATATTTTTCTCAATTATAAAAATTGTAGAGCTGGAGGCGAGAAGATGGCGGAAGAATAAGACGTGGAGATCACCTTCCTCCTCACAGATACATCAGAAATACATCTACACGTGGAACTTCTCCTATAGAACACCCACCAAATGCTGGCAGAAGACCTCAGATCTCCCAAAAGGCAAGAAACTCTCCACGTACCTGGGTAGGGCAAAAGAAAAAAGAATAAACAGAGACAAAGAATAGGGGACGGGACCTGCACCAGTGGGAGGGAGCCGTGAATCGTCTGCTCACCCGCCGGGGCGGGCGGGGCTGGGAGCTGAGCGACGGGCTTCAGTCGGATCCCAGGGAAAGGTCTGGAGTTGGGAGAGTGAACACAGGCTGAAGGGGCTAGTGCACCACGGCTAGCCGGGAGGGAGTCCGGTTGAAGTCTGGAGCTGCCGAAGAGGCAAGAGACCTTTTTTCCCTCTTTGCTTTCTGGTGCGCGAGAAGAGGGGTTTAAGCGCGCCGCTTAAAGGAGCTCCAGAAACGGGCGCGGAGCTACCGAAGAGACAAGAGACCTTTTTTTTTTGCCTCTTTGTCTCCTGGTGCGAGAGGAGAGGGGATTAAGTGCACCGCGTAAAGGAGATCCAGAAACGGGCGCGGAGCTGCCGAAGAGACAGGAGACTTTTTCTTGCCTCTTTGCTTCCTGGGGCGCGAGGAGAGGGGATTAAGGGCACCGCGTAAAGGAGCTCCAGAAACGGGCGTGGGCCGCGACTGTCGGTGCGGACAGCAGAGACGGGTGTGGGACGCTAGGGTTGCTGCTACCACCACCAAGAGGCCTGTGTGCAAGCACAGGTCACTCTCCACACCGCCCCTCCCGGGAGCTCGTGCAGCCTGCCACTGCCAGGGCCCCGTGATCCAGGGACAGCTTCCCCGGGAGAACGCGTGGTGCGCTTCGGGACGGTGCAGCATCACCCCTTTTTCTCTTTTTGTGAGTGTGTATGTGTGTACTGCTGTGTGAAATTTTATCTGTATAGCTTTGTTTTCACCATTTGTCCTACGGTTAGACCGACCCGTTTTTTTGTTTTTTGTTTTTTTAATAGAAATTTTTCTTCTTAATAATTATTTTTTATTTTAATAACTATATTTTATCCTACTTTATTTTGTCTTCTCCCTTTCTTT
>NC_041220.1:60578104-60580427 GCF_002837175.3 Physeter macrocephalus
TCCTTCCTTCCTTTCTTCCTTCCTTCCTCCCTCCCTTCCTTTCTTCCTTCCTTCCTTCCCTCCCTCCCTCCTTCCTTCCTTCCTTCCTTTCTTTCATTTCTATTTTTTCTCCCTTTTATTTTGAGCCGTGTGGATTAAAGGCTCTTGGAGCTCCAGCCAGGCTTCAGGGCTGTGTCTCTGACGTGGGAGAACTAACCTCAGGACACTGGTCCACAAGAGACTTCCCAGCTACACGCAATATCAAACGGCGAAAATCTCCCAGAGATCTCCATCTCAACACCAAGACCCAGCTTCACTCAAGGACCAGCAACGAACAGTGCTGGACACCCTATCCCCAACAAAGAGCAAGACAGGTCTACAGCCCCATCCATTAGCAGAGAGGCTGCCTAAAATCATAATAAGGCTACCAACATCCCCAAACACACCACCAGACGTGGACCTGCCCACCAGAAAGACAAGATCCACCCTCACCCACCAGAACAGAGGCACTAGTCCCCCCAACAAAGAAACCTACTCAACCCACTGAACCAACCTTAGCCACTGGGGACAGCCACCAAAACCAACGGGAACTACGAACCAAGAAACCTACTCAACCCACTGAACCAACCTCAGCCACTGGGGACAGCCACCAAAACCAACGGGAACTACGAACCAAGAAACCTACTCAACCCACTGAACCAACCTCAGCCACTGGGGACAGCCACCAAAACCAACGGGAACTACAAACCTGCAGCCTGCAAAAAGGAGACCCCAAACACAGTAAGATAAGCAAAATGAAAAGACAGAAAAACACACAGCAGATGAAGGAGCAAGATAAAATCACACCAGACCTAACAAATGAAGAGGAAATAGGCAGCCTACCTGAAAAAGAATTCAGAATAATGATAGTAAAGATGATTCAAAATCTTGGAAATAGAATAGACAAATTGCAAGAAACAGTTAACAAGGACCTAGAAGAAATAAAGAGGAAGCAAGCAACGATGAGCAACACAATAAATGAAATGAAAAATACTCTAGATGGGCTCAGTAGCAGAATAACTGAGGCAGAAGGACAGATAAGTGACCTGGAAGATAAAATAGTGGAAATAACTACTGCAGAGCAGAAAAAAGAAAAAAGAATGAAAAGAACTGACGACAGTCTCAGAGACCTCTGGGACAACATTAAACGCACCAACATTCGAATTATAGGGGTCCCAGAAGAAGAAGAGAAAAAGAAAGGGACTGAGAAAATATTTGAAGAGATTATAGTTGAAAACTTCCCTAATATAGGAAAGAAAATAGTCAATCAAGTCCAGGAAGCACAGAGAGTCCCATACAGGATAAACCCAAGGAGAAACACGCCAAGACACATAATAATCAAACTGTCAAAAATTAAATACAAAGAAAACATATTAAAAGCAGCAAGGGAAAAACAACAAATAACACACAAAGGAATCCCCATAAGGTTAACATCGGATCTTTCAGCAGAAACTCTCCAAGCCAGAAGGGAGTGGCAGGACATATTTAAAGTGATGAAGGAAAAAAACCTACAACCAAGATTACTCTACCCAGCAAGGATCTCATTCAGATTTGATGGAGAAATTAAAACCTTTACAGACAAGCAAAAGCTGAGAGAGTTCAGCACCACCAAACCAGCTTTACAACAAATGCTAAAGGAACTTCTCTAGGCAAGAAACACAAGAGAAGGAAAAGACCTACAAGAACAACCCGAAACAATTCAGTAAATGGTAATAGAACCATACATATCGATAATTACCTTAAATGTAAATGGATTAAATGCTCCCACCAAAAGACACAGACTGGCTGAATGGAAACAAAAACAAGACCCATATATATGCTGTCTACAAGAGACCCACTTCAGACCTAGGGACACATACAGACTGAAAGTGAGGGGATGGAAAAAGATATTCCATGCAAATGGAAATCAGAAGAAAGCTGGAGTAGCAATTCTCATATCAGACAAAATAGACTTTAAAGTAAAAACTATAACAAGAGACAAAGAAGGACACTATATAATGATCAAGGGATCGATCCATGAAGAAGATATAACAATTGTAAATATTTATGCACCCAACATAGGAGCACCTCAATACATAAGGCAAATACTAACAGCCATAAAAGGGGAAATCGACAGTAACACAATCATAGTAGGGGACTTTAACACCCCACTTTCACCAATGGACAGATCATCCAAAATGAAAATAAATAAGGAAACACAAGCTTTAAATGATACATTACACAAGATGGACTTAATTGATATTTATAGGACATTCCATCCAAAAACAACAGAATACACATTCTTCTCAAGTGCTCATGGAACACT
>NC_041220.1:60580633-60580957 GCF_002837175.3 Physeter macrocephalus
AGAGAGTTCAGCACCACCAAACCAGCTTTACAACAAATGCTAAAGGAACTTCTCTAGACAGGAAACACAAGAGAAGGAAAAGACTTACAAGAACAAACCAGAAACAATTAAGTAAATGGTAATAGGAACATAGATATTGATAATTATCTTAAATGTAAATGGATTAAATGCAACAACCAGAATAGCCGAATGGACACAAAAACAAGACCCATATATATGCTGTCGACAAGAGACCCACTACAGACCTAGGGACACATACAGACTGAAAGTGAGGCGATGGAAAAAGATATTCCATGCAAATAGAAATCAGAAGAAAGCTGGAGT
>NC_041220.1:60584272-60590830 GCF_002837175.3 Physeter macrocephalus
GACTTCAGACTATATTACAAGGCTACAGTAATCAAGACAGTATGGTACTGACATAAAAACAGAAATATAGATCAGTGGAACAGGATAGAAAGCCCAGAGATAAACCCACACACATATGGTCACCTTTTCTTTGATAAAGGAGGGAAGGATATACAGTGGAGAAAAGACAGCCTCTTCAATAAGTGGTGCTGGGAAAACTGGACAGCTACATGTAAAAGTATGAAATTAGAACACTCCCTAACACCACACACAAGAATAAACTCAAAATGGGTTAAAGACCTAAATGTAAGGCCAGACACTATCAAACTCTTAGAGGAAAACATAGGCAGAACACTCTATGACATAAATCACAGCAAGATCCTTTTTGACCCATCTCCTAGAGAAATGGAAATAAAACCAAAAATAAACAAATGGGACCTAATGAAACTTAAAAGCTTTTGCAGAGCAAAGGATATCATAAGCAAGACCAAAAGACAACCCTCAGAATGGGAGGAAATGTTTGCAAATGAAGCAACTGACAAAGGATTAATATCCAAAATTTATAAGCAACTCATGCAGCTCAATAACAAAAAAACAAACAACCCAATCCAAAAATGGGCAGAAGAACTAAATAGACATTTCTCCAAAGAAGATATACAGATCGCCAACAAACACATGAAAGAATGCTCAACATCATTAATCATTAGAGAAATGCAAATCAAAACGACAATGAGATATCATCTCACACCGGTCAGATTGGCCATCATCAAAAACTCTAGAAACAATAAATGCTAGAGAGGGTGTGGAGAAAAGGGAACCCTCTTGCACTGCTGGTGGGAATAATGTAAATTGATACAGCCACTATGGAGAACAGTATGGAGGTTCCTTAAAAAACTACAAATAGAACTACCATACGACCCCGCAATCCCACTACTGGGCATATACCCTGAGAAAACCATAATTCAAAAAGAGTCATGTACCAAAATGTTCATTGCAGCTCTATTTACAATAGCAAGGACATGGAAGCAACCTAACTGTCCATCAACAGATGAATGGATAAAGAAGATGTGGCACATATATACAATGGAATATTACTCAGCCATAAAAAGAAATGAAACTGAGTTATTTGTAATGAGGTGGATAGAACTGGAGTCTGTCATACAGAGTGAAGTAAGTCAGAAGGAGAAAAACAAATACCGTATGCTAACACATATATATGGAATCTAAGAAAAAAAAATGTCATGAAGAGATTAGTGGTAGGACAGGAATAAAACACAGACCTACTAGAGCATGGACTTGAGGACATGGGGAGGGGGAAGGGTAAGCTGTGACGAAGTGAGAGAGTGGCAGGGACATATATGCACTACCAAATGTAAATTAGATAGCTAGTGGGAAGCTGCCGCATAGCACAGGGAGATCACCTCTGTGCTTTGTGACCACGAGAGGGGTGGGATAGGGACGGTGGGAGGGAGGGAGATGGGATAGGGAGGGTGGGAGGGAGGGTGACTCAAGAGGGAAAAGATATGGGAACATATGTATATGTATAACTGATTCACTTTGTTGTAAAGGAGAAACTAACACACTATTGTAAAACAGTTATACGCAAATAAAGATGTTAAAAAAAAAGTTAAAAAATAATTGACATAAAAAAAAATTGTAACACTGTCAAAGTCAATTTACATAATAATACAATTTCTTGATTCTCTAATTTACCTTTTTCTTATTTGCAAAGGTTAGTAAATTATTCCTTTAAGGAAAGAAGCAAATTTGATATGAAAGAGGAACCTATAAGAAATGAACTTAGATGGCCAAAAATTTGAGTTGAATTTATTGAAGTAAATAACCATAGGCTTATTGGGTAAGCATTTTGAATTATCTTGTTAAATGATCTTAACTTTCCAATCTAAGTTGTTCTTGAAGGGGAAAAAGTTTCTTTTATTTTTTTTCTCTTGATGAAAGATCAAAATATGCCTATTTTTCTCACTACATTTGAATTTGATTTCTACTTAAAGATTTTGAATACATATGGGTAATCCTCATTAAACCTGGTGCGTGTACTGTCTTGAAGTCAGCCTCTGCAAGAATTCACGGTCAAAGACATAAGTCTAACTCCAAAAGCCTTGAACAATGGACTACAGAAACTTAGGTTATATTTTCTTTGTATAGGAATCTTATATGTAGCTTATCATAGAGCATAACTTCCTAAAAGTTCCCTTTATACCTCCCTCCATCTCCCCAAGTTTCAGACTCATGTCACCTGAAAACTGAGTTTGCTTCTTGGTGGGTGTCGAGCCAAATGATACAACCAAGTCAAAGAGCAGGAGAAGGAAGGATTTTTACTTGCAACAAGAAAGGAGAACATCAGAGATATTTCCCAAAGCAATGTCTCTCCAAAAAACAAAATTAGGGAAGTTTTAAGCTAAGGGTGCCTTCATATTCATGAAGGGGCTTGTGCAAAGGAGAATTCAGCATAGAATTGGGACTAAAGTCATCACAGATTGACAAAGCCCGGGTCCTAGTTGATTGGAATGATGAGGACCAGTAAGGGTCAGCATTATCAATTCTCTGGCTCCAGGTAGTTTGGTGGTTGAGTGCTCAAGAGGGTTTGAATCCTGCAAGACAGCTCAAGTATGTGCATTAGACTAACCTTGACCTTTGAAACAGTTAAGACTAGGAGACTTAACTGATTTTTTGTCTCTAATATGGTTATTTCCCTAGTCTGGTAATAACTGTTTGTTCTTACATTCTATTGTTCTCTTAAAATCATTAATTACTGAGACCTGCTCTTCTGCATGGGCAAGCATTGTGGCCAGGCTTAGATCACAGAATGGCTTAGGCCTAAAATGGCTTCTCTTATGTCAAGAAAGCTATGTCTGGTTGTCTTCCTCTGAGAAACCCCTATTCTATCTGCCTACAATAATAACTGCTAGAAACCTCTCCTGTCCTTCTATACAATCTCCTCACCAACATATTGTCACTGTCCACTTCTTTTTCACCCCTCTCCTCTTATGAGCCAAACTGTGGTCCTTTCTGCTGCTCAGGGAATTTGTTCATTCATTCAGCAGATATTTATTGAGCACCTCCTGTGTGTCTGACACCATCCTTAGTGCTAGGACAGAGTAGAGAATTATAATCCCCATTTTATCTGTTAAACTTTTTCTTTTTCCAGATTATGAAAGATCCAACTCCAATAGACAAAGAAGACTTTAATGATTTATATAACCGAACAGACATGATTCAGAACCCAAAAGATATCCTAAGAGTCCACTTTTCTACTCTGCTTCCCCTCTAGATTGGCTCCATTTTCAGGCTCTGCTGGCTGGCCTTGCAGAGCTTCTGTCTCACAGCATGATAATACTCATTCTGGCATAAGAGATACTCCACTTTCCTGATGCTGCAAAGAAAATTTTAGAATTGAGCTTATTGGTCCTGACTGGCCAATTTGTATCTGGTGCCCACTAAAAAATCACCAATGTGCCCAAGAGATGGACTGTGATGCTTGGCTCAGCCTACGGCTGTTTTGTTCCTGGATCCCAGAAGTAGGGTTAGTTTTAGTTGAAGCAAATTGGGCTGAGAATGTGAAAGGGATGGTTGCCCTGGAAGGAAGTGAATATGAATGCATTCAGGGTATTCAAAAGACAATGGTCCATGCCACAGCTCTTATTGCTTTCCCCTAGAGGACCCAGTCTCCCCTCCCCATGTTAATAAACAGTGCCATCTATCTCGTTCCATATGAATTTTAAGCTTCATCCAGTCTGATTTCACATCCAATGCAGGAATTTCTTCTATATCCCTAAGAAATTCAAACCTTCATTTGGGGATCACCAAAGAGAGAGTTCATTGCCTAGAGAGTTGTCCTGATTCTCTAAGCTATAGAATTGGGCCTCTGCTCATTTTCCACTCCATACTTGGCTTGATGTGGAGTTACAAAAAAAAGTTGTGAATGCTTAGAGTAAATAGTTCTATTATTCTTCAATCATAATATACTTGAAAAACTTGCATGTAGACATATGCATGGTATTACTAAAGACTGAACTACTCTGGCTAATATAACCAGAAGATAAAAATCTAAATTGTTTCCATTTGCTCTTATTTGAAAGGATAATTATTCAAGCAGAGCTTTTTATTACAATCAGAGTGGTGATCTATGATAATATTTATAGAGCCTTGCATTCTGATGACATGCAAGTTTGAGAAATTTAATTTTATATACTAAAATTGTGCTTCAGGAGGAAGCCACTAAATATACAAATAGTCATGAATGTAAATTATACATGTCTAGTTTCATCTTCCTCACTTTCATATCTGATTTGTATATAGGCTTTCATGTCTGAGAATGAAGCCAAAAGTGGAAAAAAGGGGTCTTTCCTAAACAATATTGTAATAGTTTCAAAAAGGTTACACTGGTAACACAAATAGATAGAATAATGAAACTTCTCAGATAGCAATTGTGTGGCACATGCTCTGAGAGCCAGTGTCTCAAAGAGTCACAGTGACAGAGATTGGTAGCTTGATTTTCTGGCCCTACGTGTTTTGGAAGGAACTAAATGTTGGACTGCTTGGGAAGAGCTAGAGGAGCCTTAACACACATACTGCACCTGCTATTCATGTACATCAAACAATGCTGAGTTGCCAGTGCTTTTGGATAACAAAGCTAAAGTAGCTAAAGATAACAAAGTTCCAGATGGAACTAAGAGATTAAATGATTTCCCTAGGGTTATACTGAAGTCAAAGTTGGAATTAGAGGACTAGGCCCAGGGATAACTCTGCAAGAAGCACTGTTTTAACCCTTGCCTTCATACTGCAGGAATTTTTGTAAGGGCAGAGATTAGGTTTTATCTGTTCACCCATAATGAAGCTTCTTGAAAAATAGCTCACAGTAGCTGATTGTCAGAGAGAGGAAGCCTGTTAAGAGACATATATCTGCTTGCCTTATAATGTGCTGCTAAGGTTATGCTGTAACATATATTTCTATTTCTATTTCAGGTCAAACCATTCATCACTTGAACTTTGTTTTTCTGAATTACATAAAACAGGTACACAAAGGGGTATGTTTTTTCTCTCCTAATAGTGAGTACCGCTATTTATAAATATGCTTTCAGCTTTAAGCACCTGTCTAGGCATTTCATCTACATGATGAAAGCTAATATTGGAAATCGGGCCAAGAAAAATATTAATATCTGAAAATCAATAGCACAGACATTATTAACTCAGATATTTAGCATTTTTGGTCACATTAGGTTGTAGAGAAATGTTATAAAAGAATCTTTTTATATATATTTTTTAAAGTTGCTTTTTCTCATCAACCTAATCAGCACCCTCTATCCTTTGGAAACCAAGTGTTTAAATAAAGTTTAAGTAAGATATCAGGTATATGCTAAGTGAGAGGAAAATTATCTTGATTTAGCTGAAAACTGGTGGTAGCATTTAGTCACAGTTAACTACGCAAAGTTGTTCTCTGGGTCAAGACATTTTCTTCCTTTACTCTCCTCAAAGGATTTTATACTTCCTTTTTCTCGCATCAGGGTGTAAGAGATGTAACATTTAAGTTTTGTTCTAGGCTTCATGAGACAACAGATTAGTGATTTTTAATGGGAGAAGATATGCCACCCTTCCCCAGGAGAAGTTATGGAGGTTTTGGATTTTTTTGTCTTTGTTGGTTGTTACAATGATTGGGGGTCCAATTGGCCTTTAATTCTCTGGGAAGAAGAGGGCTAGGTGTTTGGCAGTGTGGGAGACAGCCCTACACCACGAAGAATTGTCCCATATTCTGTGAGACTTTCCAGTATCTCACAAGGGACAAACGTTTATATTTTGTCATGATTTTCATATATACTGAATTTTCTAGGAATGCAATTACTGTGTAAGTAAAGATTTTATACAATCTTTTTATGTTTTCAGAGTTCCTAAGAGTTGGTAAGGAATTCAAAATATGTTACTGAAGGCCGTGTCACTTGTGGAATTCGAACTGTTAAAATGGATCATTCTGCATTTATAGCTGTTGAACCCATGTTGAAAGAACTTTTCTCTCTCATCTATCCAACTCTGAATATATTTATTTATCCCGTATTTTAAAATGACAAATACAGAGAAGAAATGTTGACAATATTCAATTAAACATTGCCTTTTCTTAAATCTGAGTTTATTCATTAAAGTGAGGGCAAACATCTGGCTTCTTCCTTTTCTTTTCTAGTGGAGCATGCCTGAACATTTAAATACTGAAATGTATATTATTTTAGTATATGTATACATAAAAGATTATTTCTTTTTTATTTCACAGTTGATACATTGTATTGATTCTTTGAAATTATATATATAGGTAGGTTGTGTTATTTATAAATTTTACTCCATGGTAATAAAGGAGGGAGATAAAAAGATTTGTTATTAAAAGTTTGTATTGGGTTGGATAGGATTGAAACCTTCTGCAATAGATCTGCCTATCAAAGTGATAAGCCAAAAAAATGCAGAATTTTCAAAGAAAAAAAAAGATTTGCAATACTTTTTTTTTTGAGATACGCGGGCCTCTCACTGTTGTGGCCTCTCCCGTTGCGGAGCACAGGCTCCGGACGCGCAGGCTCA
>NC_041220.1:60590881-60594776 GCF_002837175.3 Physeter macrocephalus
ATGGCTCACGGGCCCAGCCGCTCCGCGGCATGTGGGATCTTCCCGGACCGGGGCACGAACCCGCGTCCCCTGCATCGGCAGGCGGACTCTCAACCACTGCGCCACCAGGGAAGCCCCTGCAATACTTTTTGACACCTTTGTTGTTGCAGGAATTTGAAAGGAATCAGAATGTGGAGAGAGGAGAGAGAATTTATTTAAAAAAAAGATGTCTTTGAAGAGAACTATAGCCTTTAGGTCCCCACTCCCCAATCCCTTTCCCTGGGTGACTTGGGTAGGATGCTACCTCCACTTTGGGCCCAGGGTAGGAAGCTTCCATGAGACCACTTAGAGTGCTTGAAACATGTTCCCTACAGTTGGAGACATGTATCCTTCCTCAGGTCTGAGAACATTCGAGGAATTGGAGGAGACTGTCAGCAGGACAGAAGTGCCTGTGTTTTGATTGACTTGCATTTTCATGGTTGGTGAGGTTAATGGATACATGCACAGATATGGGCACACAGGGAGAGAAAGACAACATAGCATCATTTCATGTCCTACCTCAGCCTAGTGGATCACCAAGGAGGACAACAGGATTCCAGCAGGTGAGGGTCTGTGTGGAGTGGATCGTGAATGGTGTCTAAGGGCTAGGGGGAGGGTGGGGAACTGTGATTCAAAAGCAATGGATTTGTCCCTGTCAAAGAAGCTCCATGGAGCCCACAACTGTGCCCAATAGAGAGAGTCAGCCTTAAAGAACTGGCAAGCTCAGCGTTTGGGCTGCCAGTCAGCAGGTAATGTCCTAACTCCTTTATTTATCTCCCTCCTCTATTCTAATGTGGGGCTTGAGAGTGAGGGAGGGACAAAGTGGGGACAAAGCACAGAAGCCAACCCATACTTCTTCCCTTAGACAGTCAACCACAGGCCTGTGCTGGGGGAGGATGAAGAGAACTGTCTTTTTGGAGTGAAGACTCAAGCATGGATGATTATACCGAGCTGGACCTTCTAGTTCTGAATTGAGACTTTCTTCACTTAAAAGTGACTATGTTGACCATTGATTATGTAGGAGTGAGTAAGTAAGCAACGAGAGCTAATTGAGACGTAGATTTCACCTAGGTGCAAAGAAGAAACTTCTCCCACTGAACAAATTTTAAGGGGAGTCTCAGGGCACAAATGCTTGGTAACTTGCCACAAGTTGTGTAATAAATTAGGTAAAATCATGCTTGAGACGCAAGAGGGAAGCGATATGGGAACATATGTATATGTATAACTGATTCCCTTTGTTATAAAGCAGAAACTAACACACCATTGTAAAGCAATTATACTCCAATAAGATGTTAAAAAATATATATATATATACATAAAAAAATCATGCTTGAGGTATAGTTCTTCCCTTTACCCTTACTCTTCTGAAAGGGCTCATACGTGCTGTCTCTATCTCCTCTCAGATGATGTCCTTGTATTTGTCATTTACACTGTACTTGTGTGAAATTGTGTCAGCTTTTTTGTGCTTCCAGTCTCTGTAACTATAGAAGAAAAAACCTGCCTCATGTTGACCCACTAACTGTAAGTTGGAGGTTCCCACGATCCCTTTCTGGGTTTGATTGATTTGCTAGAGCAGCTCATGGAACTCAGGAAGATAGTTTACTTACTAGATTACTATTTATTATAAAATGATATAATTAAGGAACAGCCAGATGGAAGAGATGGATAGAGCAAGGTGTGGGGGAAGGAGCACGGAGCCTGCACGCCCTCCCTGGGCGCACCACTCTCCCTGAACCTCCAAATATTCACCAGCCTGGAAGCTGTCAGTGCTCTGTCATTTTTTTTTTTTAAATGGAGGCTTCATTACTTAGGTGTGGTTGATTAAATCATTAGCCATTGATGATTTAGCTCTACCTCCAGCCCCTCTCCCCTCGTAGGAGGTTGGGAAGCTTGGGGATGGGGCTGAAAGTTCCATCGCTCAAATCAAGGTTGTTTCCCCTGGCAACTTTCCACAGGAAGAACTTGTTTACTTGGTTAAGCCTAGGAAATCTGGGGTTATATTTTTAGAGTGCCTTCTCATCTCTTCTTATAATACTTTCAATATTTCTTCTTTGTTTCACTGTTGTTCCATATCTCTTAGAACATTAAACGCTTCTATGCAGCCACTGTCTTCTTAGATGATTAAAAGATAAAACAAAAAGAAATCATGCTGATTCACCCTCAAACTGAAAACCACATCTCTACCAACAAAATGTCTTTATGGTGCATGAACAACAGTGATGAAGATCTGGACAATTCTTGACGGTTTCTTCTGCAGCTTTGGCTGAGGGAGGACTGAAAGGGAGGTTTAAAAATTATAGTTCCCACGCTTCTAGCAAAAGACTAGCTCTTTCTTTAGACATGGTAACAAGTAACCACCAGAACTGGTTTTAAACCTGTTTAATCAATCAATGACAACTCACCTGGGTGAATATACTTCTACGGGCCAACCAACCAGTGACAGCTCCTTACTTCTGAAAGTCAGACAGACTCACTCCAATGAGCACGCTTTTGAAGATCAAACTATCAGCAACAGTGTAACCCAAGTAGCCGTGCTTCCACAACTGTCAACCCACTTCCACTGCTGTAAATTTGCAAATCTGTGAACTCCATGCTTTCTGAAAGTCTGTGCAGTATCAGCAGTCTATTCTGCTTGGGGAGCTTGTATAAAGGCAGCATAGCTCTCCTTAAACAATAAATTTAGATTTGAGGTTTTGTTTCAGATTCTGCATAGTGGTATCATCCTTTGTCTCTCACTATCATATCACCTGAATCTCATCTGCCACTGAGATGCAGAATAGCATAACAGTTACGAACCTGAATTCAAGGCTGATTCTGCTGCATTCTGGCTGTGTGATCTTGAGTAGTTTGCCCTGATTTTTTAATTTGTAAAATCAGGAGAATTAATAGCATCTACCTGACAGGGTTAAATTAAATATGAGTCACTTTAAGTGCTTTATAAACATTATCTAGTATTACTATTTCTTGCTTTTAGAAATACCTAGCATAAGTTCAAAGTTAAAAGGAAGTAAAGGGTTTCACTATACCTTTACAATTCAAGGCTTTGCTTGTACTTTTCCAACATTAATATTTTAAAAGTATGACCTTAATACTTTTAAAACTTGGAGGAATTGTGCTTGTGTGTGTGTGTATGCTATATGTGTACATACAGACATACATATGTCTCTGTCAATTTTGAAACTATTCTCATTGTTTGAAGAATAGCCCATCTTCAAACTGCATTCATAGGAGAACAAATATCTACTTAATATAGTGCGTACTAACAACAATGTAGTATTATTAATAAATAGTTGGATGTTTGTTGCTAAGTGCTAGCATATTGAGTTCTATATTTTAATTTTTGCACTAAGAATATTACATATATTTTATCATTTTATTCATTCATTAATTCATTTAAGAAAAATATATTATGTGTCTACTTTGTGCCAGACAGTGTTCTTGGGGCTAGAAGTAAAGTGGTGAGCTATTGTACTGAGTACACTTCATTCATCTATGTTTCCTTTTGAAAACAGAAATGTCATGGGTATAATTTGTATTATTTATTACTATTTATCTGTGTTTATGTTTGCACTTATATTAAGGTTACATAATGAAAAATCATTTGAATGTTTTGTTACACTGATTTTGTTGCTATCATTTGATTGACTTATTAAACAATAACATTGGAAATGCAAAGAAAACTAGGCAAGTTTTTGTGACATCAAGTCAATGGTCAGGATTTCCAGGGGCAGTAAGTCACAGACACTATGTTTCTTTTTGTTTTTTTTTTTTAAGTTTTTAAATTAATTTTATTTACTTTTTTTTTATACAACAGGTTCTTATTAGTTATCCATTTTATACATATTAGTGTATATATGTCAATCCCAATCTCCCAATT
>NC_041220.1:60594800-60594923 GCF_002837175.3 Physeter macrocephalus
ACATCTGTGTCTCTAATTTTGCCCCCCAAAACCGGTTATCTATACCCATTTTTCTAGGTTCCACATATATTCGTTAATATACGAAATTTGTTTTTCTCTTTCTGACTTACTTCACTCTGTATG
>NC_041220.1:60595391-60596393 GCF_002837175.3 Physeter macrocephalus
AGTTTTGATTTTCATTTCTCTAATAATTAGTGATGTTGAGCAGCTTTTCATGTGCTTCTTGGCCATCTGTATGTCTTCTTTGGAAAAATGTCTATTTAGGTCTTCTGCCCATTTTTGGATTGGGTTGTTTGTTTTTTTAATATTGAGCTGCACGAGCTGTTTATATATTTTGGTGATAAATTCTTTGTTGATTCGTTAGCAAATATTTTCTTCCATTCTGAGGGTTGTCTTTTCATCTTGTTTATGGTTTCCTTTGCTGTGCAAAAACTTTTAAGTTTCATTAGGTCCCATTTGTTTATTTTTGTTTTTATTTCCATTACTCAAGGAGGTGGATCAAAAAAGATCTTGCTGTGATTTATGTCAAAGAGTGTTCTTCCTATGTTTTCCTCTAAGAGTTTTATACTGTCCAGTCTTACATTTAGGTCTCTAATCCGTTTTGAGTTTATTTATGTGTATGGTGTTATGGAGTCTTCTAATTTCATTCTTTTACATGTAGCTGTCCATTTTTCCCAGCACCACTTATTGAAGAGACTGTCTTTTCTCCATTGTATACCCTTGCCTCCTTTGTCATAGATTAGTTGACCATAGGTGCATGGGTTTATCTCTGAGCTTTCTATCCTGTTCCATTGCTCTATATTTCTGTTTTTGTGCCAGTACCATATTGTCTTGATTACTGTAGCTTTGTAGTATAGTCTGAAATCAGGGAGTATGATTCCTCCAGCTCCGTTTTTCTTCTCCCTCAAGACTGCTTTGGCTATTTGGGGCCTTTTGTGTCTCCATATAAATTTTAAGATTTCTTGTTCTAGTTCTGTAAAAAATGCCATTGGTAATTTGATAGAGATTTCTGTGCATTCATTTTGTCTCCTGCAATTTTACCAAATTCATTGATTAGCTCTAGTAGTTTTCTGGTGGCATCTTTAGGATTCTCTATGTATAGTATCATGTCATCTACAAACAGTGACAGCTTTACTTCTTCTTTTCCAACTTGTATTCCTTTTATTT
>NC_041220.1:60596679-60597370 GCF_002837175.3 Physeter macrocephalus
ATCAGTGATATTGGTCTGTAATTTTCTTTTTTTGTAGTATCTTTGTCTGGTTTTGGTATCAGGGTGACGGTGGCCTCATAGAATGAGTTTGGGATTGTTCCTTGCTCTGCAATTTTTTGGAAGAGTTTGAGAAGGATAGGTGTTAGCTCTTCTCTAAATGTTTGATAGAATTCACCTGTGAAGCCATCTGGTCCTGGACTTTTGTTTATTGGAAATTTTAATCATGTTTTCAATTTCATTATTTGTGATTGGTCTGTTTATATTTTCTGTTTCTTCCTGGTTCAGTCTTGGAAGGTTATACCTTTAAAAAATTTGTCCATTTTTCCTGGCTGTCCATTTTATTGGCATAGAGTTGCTTGTTGTAGTCTCTTAGGATGCTTTGTATTTCTGCAGTGTCTGTTGTAACTTCTGCTTTTTCATTTGTAATTTTATTGATTTGAGTCCTCTCCCTCTTTTTCTTGATGAGTCTGGCTAATGGTTTATCAATTTTGTTTATTTGCTCAAAGAACCAACTTTTAGTTTTATTGATCTTTTCTATTGTTTTCTGTTTCTATTTCATTTATTTCTGCTCTGATCTTTATGATTTCTTTCCTTCATGTAACTTTGGGTTTTGTTTGTTCTTCTTTCTCTAGTTCCTTTAGGTGTAATGTTAGATTGTTTATTTGAGATTTTTCTTGTTTCTTGAGGTAGG
>NC_041220.1:60597770-60598444 GCF_002837175.3 Physeter macrocephalus
AGGCTTGATTTGTGACCCAAGATGTGATCTATCCTGGAGAATGTTCCATGCACACTTGAGAAGAAAGTGTAATCTGCTCTTTTTGGATGGTATGTCCTATAAATATCAATTAAATGTATCTGGTCTATTGAGTCATTTAAAGCTTGTGTTTCCTTATTAATTTGTTTGGATGATCTGTCCATTGGTGTAAGTGAGGTGTTAAAGTCCCCCCCTATTATTGTGTCACTGTTGATTTCCTCTTTTATAGCTGTTAGCAGTTGTCTTATGTATTGAGGTGCTCCTATGTTGGGTGCATATATATTTATAATTGTTATCTCCTCTTCTTGGATTGATCCCTTGATCATTATTTTAGTTTCCTTCCTTGTCTCTTGTAACATGCTTTATTTTAAAGTCTATTTTATCTGATATGAGTATTGCTACTCCAGCTTTCTTTTGATTTCCATTTGCATGGAATATCTTTTTCCATCCCCTCACTTTCAGTCTGTATGTGTCCCTAGGTCTGAAGTGGGTCTCTTGTAGACAGCATTTATATGGATCTTGTTTTTGTATTCAGAAAGCCTATGTCTTTTGGTTGGAGCATTTAATCTATTCACGTTTAAGGTAATTATTGATATGTATGTTCCTATGACCATTTTCTTAATTGTTTTCGGTTTGTTTTTGTAGGTCCTTTTCTT
>NC_041220.1:60598732-60694390 GCF_002837175.3 Physeter macrocephalus
TGCTTTCAATAATTTTTCTTTGTCTTATTTTTTGCCAATTTGATTACTATGTGTCTCGGCGTGTTTCTCCTTGGGTTTATCCTGTATGGGACTCACTGCGCTTCCTGGACTTGGGTGGCTATTTCCTTTCCCATGTTAGGGAAGTTTTCGACTGTAATCTCTTCAAATATTGTCTCTGGTCCTTTCTCTCTCTATTTGTCTTCTGGGACCCCTATAATGCGAATGTTGTTGCAGTTAATGTTGTCCCAGAGGTCTCTTAGGCTGTCTTCATTTCTTTTCACCTTTTTTCTTTATTCTGTTCCACAGGAGTGGATTCCACCATTCTGTCTTCCAGGTCTCTTATCCTTTCTTCTGCCTCAGTTATTCTGCTATTGATTCCTTCTAGTGTAGTTTTCATTTCAGTTATTGTATTGTTCATGTCTGTTTGTTTGTTCTTTAATTCTTCTAGGTCTTTGTTAAACATTTCTTGCAGCTTCTTGATCTTTGCCTCCATTCTTTTTCTGAGGTCCTGGATCATCTTCACTATCATTATTCTGAATTCTTTTTCTGGAAGGTTGCCTATCTCCACTTCATTTAGTTGTTTTTCTGGGGTTTTATCTTGTTCCTTCATCTGGTACATAGCCCTCTGCCTTTTCATCTTGTCTATCTTTCTGTGAATGTGGTTTTTGTTCCACAGGCTGCAGGATTGTAATTCTTCTTGCTTCTGCTGTCTGCCCTCTGGTGGATGAGGCTATCTAAGAGGCTTGTCCAGACACTATGTTTCTTGCTCTTTTAATCCAAATTCCCATAAAGACCAATAAATAAAAGTTACCTCATCTATCATTTGGCAGATAACTGAATTGACTCTGTCATAATTTTCTTGATTCTTCTTGTGTTCATTTTTTTATTTGTAGTATTTTGTGTCAATATTTGTTAGTTATTAATTTTAGAGTTATATGGAAAACTTAATACTGATACACATTTTCATATCCTTGGTCAGAGTTATAATATGTATACACATTAACAGACAATAATAAGTAGTGTACAATGACATATGGTAGCTGTAGAATGTTTTATATAAATCATGTGTGTATTCTACAAACACATTTCTTTTCTGAACTAGTTAAGGTAAATTATGAGTTACATTATACATTATGGCTCTTTAAATAGTGTGAGTTTTCTAACATGATTACAGTATAGTTATCAGCATCACTAATTTACATTGGTAACCTATCATTTGTTTAGTAGTTTTATTATTTTTTAATTTTAAACTTTTTTCCATATTTGTGTGTGTGTATATTAAAAATAATTTTTAAAGAAAAGACTTTCTCACTATGTTAAGTAACTGCCTTATACATTAGTTATACTCAAGTAGTACATTGTATTTCATATAGATAAGAACCAGCTAGATCTACTTAAAAACATAAACAACTGATATTAGGAGAATCTAAAAAATAACTTAGAAAAACACCAAGTGGAGAAGAAAGTCAGTTCGGTCTACTCTTTTCATGTTAACATGAACTGTGTAGCTGCCTTTTTTCTTTTTACTTTTCTTTCACCATATTCTCCTCATATAAAATAATAGCTTCCAAACAAGGTGACCAAGGCTTTTTCTTTACTTTCGTTGAATAATGTGCAAAGATTGACTAGAACACTGTGGCAGAGGAAGTGTCAGCTGTCTGGAGATTAGTGTTCAGAGCCTCGCTCTGGTCCAAACCTGAACCTCCAGAACAAATGTCAGGAAATGCTTTTTTATAAGTCAAGATTCTGGGTGAATTGATTAAATTAGATATTGTGTGATTTAGTAAAGGCTTGCACCTAAATAGCTGTTCATTGTGAAACAGAGTCCTAATTTATTGTTTTGAGTTTAATACGTGGCTGTTTTAAGGAGTGTATTTTGGTAATGATATGCCAAAGCAGAAAATTATTGGCAAAATTAAGTTGAATCAGGCTGGAAATGATCTTTTCTTGTTCAAGTAAAATGCAGTTTAGTTCTTTGTTTAAGCTTGAGAGACATCCTCTCTGTCTCAGACCATTACTGCTACTCCCCCAAAAGTCAGCCAAACAAGTACAACTGAACAAACTCCTTCCTTGTCCCTCCCTACCTCAGCTCCAGTCATAGAATTTATAATAAATAAAATACTGCAGCTATATGCAAGTCTGATCAGACTATTTCTCCAGAACTTGTCCTCTCCATAGGCCTTTATTCTAATCCATTCTCTTCCACATCCCTGGTTTTTATCCTATTGGCCTCATGCCTAGATTTTTTATTTCTGTACCTCCTTTCAACTGAATAGTCTTTTTAGACAGCCCACTTTTTCCGTCTATTGAAGTCCTGAGTCAAGCAATGTTCCATATCCAAACCAGTCTCCTAGCCTAATAGGATCTCCTAGGAGATATGTCAGTCGCTATCTCCCTGTACCCCAATAGAGTATCCTAGCCCAACCTAGATCTCAGGGCTTCAGACCATTCTGTTATCTTATCTGAAAAGTGGGCTTTCAATAGCCGATACTTAAGCCTTCAAGTTTCAACCTGTAGTATACTAATTCTTCCTGCTGGCAGAGAACTTAAATTGCAGAATCAACCTTTTTTGGTAATTTCTACAGTCAAATATTTGTCAATCAACAAATATTTGCTAAGCAACTACAGTAAATCAGATGTTGTGCTATGTGTAGGGATTCAAGACCAGTAAATAAGAGCTTTTTCCTCCCTGTATGGATTCTGAATAAGTTAAGAAAAAAAAATAGCAATGCATATGGAAGCAAAGTATCACCTCTGTTGCTCATAGAACAAGATTGAGGATGTAGATTCGTGAGAGAACCAAGTGGGCTGATGAACTGAATCTCAGATTTAGAAATACCTACCCACATGGTCCCTGCAGTGCTAGACCAGGATAGACCTTTACTGAACAGGGACTTAGGTCCTAGAGGTGAAGTGAAAAACATCCTCTTGCAGGCAGGCAGCTCCCAAGAGAGAGAACAGTGCAACTGAGAATGCCCAATTGTTCTTCCCAATTTTTCGTTTCTCTTACATGAGGAGTGTGTAAAGGGACTGAGACATGCAGTAATTATGCTTGGGGAAATATATTCCATGTCAACCAGGAATGGGGTAATGGAATTCCCTTCTGACTGAATGCACTATGGACACAGTGGTGCACAGACATGGTCCCTCCCCTCATGGGGTTTGTAATCCAGCAGGGGAAGGCAGATATTAAACATGCAATTGCAAATGATGAAGTGGGATGCAATTCTTTTGTGCATTGTACTTTCAGGGGGCAGAACTTGAGTGATGAATTGCAGATTTTAAAAATATTTTTTCTTTACCAATTCTTTTGTCTCTCTTCACCTGGTTAAGGCTGGATAAATGCTATGACCCTAAAGCTTTCTTTTTGTGTGCTTTAGTCTAAATATCCTGTTTCTACTCATAGTCTTTCCTTACATTAGACATAATACAATTGATTGTCTCATTTTACTAAGTTATAACCACTTTTCAGTCTGACATCATGGAGATTACACCCCGGTAATGCTCATGGAGTGTTGGGTGTTCCAAACTTTTCAGTTTTGTATTTAGAATCTCTTAACTTACTCCTCTTGGGAGCTCATCATATTCATTGTGTGTGGATTTTTACAAGTTTAAATCTCAGATTTGTTTTTGTTATTTTAAAATTTGTGAGCAACAATTCATGGAAACCTAATTGATTTTCAGGAATAACTATCCTCTATCAGTTCATATTAAGATATATGATTAATTTGTAAAGGACCAATGATTATATAGTTCACACTATAAATAAAAGGCAAAGCATATAGGAAGTGTTATCAAAGTAGTGAGAGGAAGGAAATAACACTGCTGAAGTCAAACACAGAATTTTTTTTGTTTGTTTTGAAATTTCACTAAGTGTGAGGACATCCTTTGGAAAGCTTGTGCCATTTCTAATGCTGACTCTTGCTTCATTAGATTTTAAAATGGTAGATTAACAATGGTTGTTAGAATGGTAAGAATAATCAACAGTGATTGGTAGATTAAAATGGTTGAATAATAAATAGGAATTTGCTAATTGTTTCCACAGTAGCTAATCAGCAGCTTGGCGATATTTCTATTCATTAATTATAGAAATGTTTATGTTACATTGAAACATTGTTTACCTAAAATTCAGAAAGATAAGTTGTAAAGGAAAAGTGATTGAAAATCAAAGTATGAACAATTTTGTTTTTATGTACTTTAAAATTCCAAATAAATCCTGCCATGCTAATGCTATGCCAAGAGCATTACATGTATAAGAAAACAATTTAGATGGAATTATTTAGAAATCTGTTTTTCCTTCTCTTTAGCTTAGGGGGAAGGTGTTAAAATTTTAGTGTTTTCTTTTAGTACATGACTTTTAAGTGTGCATGACAATTTCTTGCTCTACTAAAACTCTGCAAGATGAGCTGTCAGAATTTTTATGAAACATTCGTAAATAAAAAGTATGCATTTATTGTTATCCCGTGCATCCATTCCTACAATCAGCAAATCTGCTGTCTCCACATTCAAAATATATTCTGAATCCAACCACTTCTCCTCTTATCTGCCCCTGTTATCCTCATCCAACTCACTCTCATCTCTTGCCTCAACTAATAACAACCTAATTTGTTTCTTTGTCTCTGCTTTTTTATCTACACTGTGGTCTCCATGTACTTCCTGCTCCCAGAGTGGTCCGTAGGTGTGAACCAGGGCCTGCGACATCCCGGCTTCAGTTCCCCATGGCTTCCCATTACACAGAATGCAAAGTCCCTACCACATCTCCTGGCTACCCCTCCTCCTGGCCACCCCTCTGGCCTCATTTCCTACTGTTCTCCCTTTCCTTCCCAGCCTCCTTGCTGTTTTTTGAATATATCAAGCTCTGTCCAATCTTAGGGTTCTTGCACTTGTTATTCTTTCTGCGTTGAATATGTGAAGTTCTCTTCTTAAAGGCCTGTCTGTTCTGTTCCTGCAGTTGTAATGTCGCCTTTATGTAGCAGGAACTCCTTGCTATTTCCCAGCTCCTGGTATATAGCACCTGGCACATAGGAGGTATAGCAGGTATAGCACCTGGCATATAGGAGGCACTCAATAAAAATTGCTAAATGAATAAACAGGCTGATGACAAAATCAAAGGTAACATTCTATATTTTAAAGATGGCCCAGATAAAAGACAGTAATGGTGATGTGTCAGGAGAGCTTTCATGTTTCTCCAATCCTTGTAATGTTTAAGTGTACTGTAGAAACTAGTGAGCACTAAATATTCCATGAAACTTTGGGATACAATGATGAAAGAAATGATGTCTTTTAGATTGTTGAAAAATGAGAGCAAAGAGATGTGAAGATTAAAAATTAATCAAAGAAGATAAACAAGGCCATTTAAGTCTTTACAACTGTTATGCACTTTTGTCATACATATTTGCTCTTTTGCCTTTCAACTATGGGTAAGCTACATTATGTCATCTTTACTTATGATTGTCTAAGTTTTCTTTTTTTATTATTTATATTTTTGGTACTTCACCCAATTCTTTGTAATGACATTTAAAGTTTTTGCAAAGTAAATTTCCTGCATCTTCTTCCTATATTAAATCTGTGTTCAAAGTATAAAATACAATTGAAGAAGGGAATACTTATTATTTTATTCTCTATTGAAAGCAAGCAAAATTTCATGGTTTTGAAGTCATTGTCTAGGTGTTTTAGTTTATTTATTTGTGGTTAATATTTCATTTGGAATTGACATAAAAGTACAGTGTTTATTTTATCTTACTGGGTCACACTTAGGTCATATTCTTCATGAAATTAATAACTGTTGCCTTTCCAACATTAAGATGCTCCATGGAAAAATGTAAAAATAAAAACCAGGAAGTAAATTGAGTTTATAAATCATTTAGCTACCTGCCCAGCTTATGCTGAGTGGAAAAGGAGAGCTTGAAGGGTTAATAAGAGAATAGGTGGTTAGGTTCTACCCTTGCCTGGGGAAAGCTTGCTCAGACAGCAGGGAGATCCTGACAGCCATTGTTGCCCAGGTCACACAGCACAGAGGCACCATGGGAAGGCTAATGGATTTGCCACTTGCTGGCTACTTGGCCTAGGGTAAATACTCAGTACCTCTTAAGGGAGCAGTTTATTGGAAGAAGCTTGAATTCTTCCAATCTTGTACCCAAAGGGAAGGAAAATAAAAGAACAGGCCTTTGTGGAAAGGAAGCCTGTTGTATGTCTGAGACTACATTTATTTTATTTAAGTCACAGTATATGAGTATCTTCTAATTACTTAAAAATTCTTAACTGAATTTAATTCTATAACAATTTTATGAAATATGTAGTATCATTGTCCTTATTTTACTGATGAGAAAACTAAAGCACAGAGACGTTAAGCAGTTTGCTCAAGGTCACACAGCAAGTAAGAATTATAAGATGCAGGGATTTGAACTCAGGCAATCTGTCTCTGGATTCATGCCCTTAACACTACTCTCTGTTGCTTCCCACACTGACCTAAAAGTGTGGTTCTCGGACATTAGCGAGCAGCAGAATCACCATGACAGGAATTAGATGGGTCATAGTCTCAGATGAAATGTACGCCTGTCTTGGTAATGATAATCCATGGTCTTTGTACTGCTGTAGTTACTGCTTATTTTTATTGTAGTATTTTGAATGATATTATTTACTTATATATTTACTTACTTTTTGCCTCTTTAAACATTTATTTTTGTCATAAAATACACATAACATAAAATGCACTATTTAAACCATTTAAAGTTCAATAGTGTTAAGTATATTTACATTTCTGTGCAATCAATCTCCAGAACTTTTTCATTTTGCAAAACTGAAACTCTATACCCATTAAACAACTCCCTTCCTCTAGGCCCTGGCAACCACCATTGTACTTTATGTTTCTATGAATGTGATTAATTTAGGTACCTCACATAAATGGAATCATATATAATTTGCCTTTTAGTGACTGGCTTATTTCACTTAGCATAATGTCCTCAAGGTTCATCCATATTGTAACATGTGTCAGAATTTTCTTCCCTTGCAAGGCTGAATAATATTCATTCTAGGTATATGCATAGGTACCACATTTTGTTGATCCATTAATTTGTTCCTTCCATCTTTTGGCTATTGTGAATAATTCTGCTATAATTGTGGGTATACAAGTAAGCTTATTTATTTTAAACACTATTTTAATTTTATTAACTAGATTAGTGTGCCCAATAATTACTTTTTATTTCTACCTTTTAAATTTTTCTCTGTTTAAAATTTTTCCATAGTTCGAATTACATTTGTTACAGAAACTTTTGCATTTTTTTTGGTGAATACTTTTATTATTACTATTAGTGTGCCTGGTTTGCCTGTTTCATTTGTTTAACTTAGTTTCATGTATAAAATAAGGAAGTTCTACCAGATAAGAGATTTTCATAATATTTTTCATGAATATGAGGTAAGAGTTGTGCGAATATTTGAGTCAGATTTTATTTCTTGACTGTGTTTTAAATATATTTTGTTTGTTTAACAACAAGAACACTCAAATGTGATCCAAAACAAACTTTACGTAACAAAAATCACCAGCACATTAACATATGCTGTCAAGTTAGCACACTCATTCAAAATTCAGTTATTCATCATCTGTTTATTGATCTCCAACTTTATGCCACCCCTGTGCTAGGTGGTAGTTGAATTAGCAGTCATGGTCCATATCCTTAAAAGGTTTTCAGTCCACAGGTGAGGCAGATATTAAAAATGAACAGACACATAAAATCCATAATTGCAAACTGTGATAAGTTCTGAGAGTAAAAAACAGGGAATAGTTAGAATAATAAGTGAGAGCTTTATTTAGTAAGTGGTGGGGCTGGCTAGGAAAGGGCTTTCTGAGTAGGTGCTGTGTAAACCTAGAGTGAAGAATGAGTGGGGGGTCAATGGCAGGTCAGGTCGATGTAGAGCAAAGAGTTGTGCTGGATATCTTTTGTTTGCCCCTCCAGATCCACTCTCCTCCTTTCTCTACCTTTCTCTTTGCTCTGGGTGGCTGACCTGAATGTACTACAACAGGTAGTTGAACTTCAGTGGTTCTCAACTGGGGAGTGATTTTGATCCCCAGGGGACATGTGACAGTGTCTGGAGACATTTTCAGTTGTCACAGTATCTAATGGAACGCCACTAAAGACCCTACAATGCACAAGACAGCCCTGCCTCCCCACACAGAATTACTGGCCCGAAATGATGTCAATAGTGCCACGGTGGAGAAACCCGGTGGAGGGAGGAAAGCAATGTCAGGGATTTTATCCCTCTGGCTCTTTACCTGTAGAGTTACCTTCAGGTGGCTGTATCTCTTGCCTGAAGGTGCCTGCTCCTTATGAAATGGAGACTCTGCTTGATTCTCTTCTTATCACTGAGTCTAGGAGTGGTAAGTACTATCGCCCGTGGTTCCTCTATACCTACATCTTTGTAAATAATCCCTTTGTAAGTAAATCCACTTCGAATTATCCTTTTCAAATGTGCCATCTATTTCCTGTTGGAACCCCAAGACTATTCCCGATAGAAGAGATAACCTGTGTGAGGACTTCGTGAGACAGAGTCATGGGAGAGAGATACTTCTGTTAGAGATGCTGCATAAGGCAGAAAGGAGGGACACAAATACACTGGCTTTTCCTTTTATTCCATCACCCAGTCTCTTGTAGTGTCTCCCATTGGCTGAACCCAATCAGAAGACAGCTAACACGTGTGTTTGGGAAATGCAGACTACAGGAGTCACTGAAGGACAAGGAATGGATCCAAGGGCAAATACAAATAGGCTTGCACAGAGACAGTAGCCTTAGAACAAGAAGATTAGGAGGTTGCTGCTGTGGCCCACGAGGAGCCTGATGGTGGCCTGGATTGGGGTGATGAACTAGGGTGATGGAGTAGAGACAGAGAGAAGGGAATACAACTTCTCCCACTATCTTTGGACATGCTCAGGGAACACAAACTTAAATGCTATAGGAGCCAGTTGGGGATTGAGTGTGTGTGTGTGTGTGTGTGTGTGTGTGTGTGTGTGTGTGTGTGTGTTTGTGTGTAAGCCCATCTGGAAAGAGCAAACCATCTAAAGTAGTCATAGGTAGGAATATGGCCCCAGTATTTCCAGATCCTCAGAGATTTCAAAAGAAACCAAAAATCCAGATTTTTAAGTAAAATCTTTCAATTTTTAAACAATGGCAATTAATTAAAAAACACATGCTATGAACTAAACTGGAGTCTGGAGTCTAGAACGATGAGTTTACAACCTTCAACCTCCATAATCTAATTGTAAATGAGATATAGGATAAAGTTTCTAGCTCTGCTTTGATCTCTACTCTCTATTTCTATATTTTTTTAAAACTCAGGATCTATGAGTCAGTTCCATCAAAGAAATGTATTTTCCAACAAAAAATATTATAGAACCAAATTTCATGCTGATATTGACTGGTCTGCAACTGTCTTTCCATAGGTCAGGAATGAAAATGTTTGGTTCATCAAAAAAGCCACATTGTGCTTTTTGATCACTTTTACTATAAACAAATGGTACAAATTTAAATCTGCATGATGTAGTAATAATGAATTAAACATGGCTTTACGGATTTTATACAGTGGGCTCTGTGTGAGATTTTTCTGAGGAAAAGAAAAAAGGGTTTCATTAAAAAAATTGAAAACAAGTAGACTAGATAAATGCACTAAGGTTTGTGATTGGAAAACTGATAAGCAGAAGGCCTGAAGCTCAGGACTAAAATAGAAAAATCAATCTGTCAGTGGCAGTCCTTAAGTATCATTGACCTGTTCTCTTTGTTAAAACTGCGGCTAACGCATAGTTTAGGGCTAAATTACTCCAAGCAAAGTCAACATATAGGACATATATACACTAATATGTATAAAACGGATAACTAATAAGAACCTGCTGTATAAAAAATAAATAAAATAAAATTCAAAAATTCAAAAAACAACAACAAAAGAAGTCAACAAATAATTGTGAAATGCTGTCTCCAGAGATGTGTTGATGCCAGGGAAATCAGACCTACATAGAGGAGTGGGAAATATAAAATTGGAGACTCTAAGCCAACACGTAATAGACCTTGACCAAACCACACTTTAATAGAAAAATTAAAAGAAACCAAACAACAACAACCCCAAAGCTCTCATCCCTAACCAATCAAATTGTTTTCATGTTTTGGGGTTCCTCTTTAGCTGTTATTGCAAAATGGTTTTTACAATATGGTAATGCTGGTAGCAGAGCTGTGAAACATGTTGTTAGAGATTTAGGTTTCATCCCTTTCAGACTTTAAAGTAGTAATGTGTCCATTAGGCTGGGTCTTAGGAAAATACTTTGGACACTAGGATAAACTCCCAATTCCTTAAATAAGCTATCTGTCCCCTGCTTTTCCACTCACCACGCAAACATTGTACTCTTGTGCCCCTGAGCTCTTGTGCTCCAACAATACTTAAGTACTCTCTGTTGTCTGACACCACCATCCTGTACCATGCTACCCTGGGCATGTTTATGTTGCCTTTTTTTTTTTTTTTTTAACATCTTTATTGGAGTATAATTGCTTTACAATGGTGTGTTAATTTCCACTTTATAACAAAGTGAGTCAGCTACACATATACATATATCCCCATATCCCCTCCCTCTTGCGTCTGCCTTCCACCCTCCCTATCCCACCCGTCTGGTTGGTCACAAAGCACTGAGCTGATCTCTCCGTGCGATGCAGCTGTTTCCCACTAGCTATCTATTTTACATTTGGTAGTGTATATATGTCAATGCTACTCTCTCACTTCGTCCCAGCTTACCCTTCCCCCTCCCCATGTCCTCAAGTCCATTCTCTACATCTGTGTCTTTATTCCTGTCCTGCCCCTAGGTTCATTAGAACCATCTTTTTTTTTTTCCTTAGATTCCATATATATGTGTTAGCATACGGTATTTGATTTTCTCTTTCTGAATTACTTCACTCTGTATGACAGACTCCAGGTCCATCCACCTCACTACAAATAACTCAATTTTGTTTCTTTTTATGGCTGAGTAATATTCCATTTTATACATGTGCCACATCTTTATCCATTCATCTGTCAATGGACACTTAGGTTGCTTCCATGTCCTGGCTATTGTAAATAGAGCTGCAATGAACATTGCAATACTTCTGAATTCTCAGTTTATTCCTGACTTCAGGAGTATTAGCTGCCTCAGCATTAGAATCAGCAAGTACGATCAGGGTACTGTTTTGTCATTGAGTCCACCATTAAGACTGTCAAGATTGTAAAATAATGTTTTAAATGAAGACAAGATCTAAGAGTAAAATACTGAGGCGTTGATTAGGTAAACCAAGCTCAGGTACATGATGGAAAACTAAGATTACCAGAATGTTAACAGTGATTATCTCCTGGGCAAGAGTATGATATTTAGTTTATCTCTCTGTTTCCTCTATTTAACAATTCCCTACTACGAACTCATGTTCTTTATATAATCAGATATAAGAACAGTATATGTAAAAGGAGAAATTTAATAAAAGAGAATTCATTATCATTGCATTTTCTATAGTTTGGATATAAGCCTCAATGCATTCATTCTCTGTAATTGCCTAGGAAAAAACATTTTTCATAGTGTATTAATGAAAATTAATATATTAATTAATTTATTGAGAACTTCTCTGTGTCCAGCTGAGAATATAAAGTAGACATAATCATGACCTTGGGGAGACCAAAATCTGTTGGAAGACAAATTCTGAAATAAATAATACAAGCAAGTACGTGATACAGTAGAGGTATATAAAGATACAATTCATGCAATATTATTTAAACTATATACTTGACATCATGCTATAAGAATGCAGTTTTTGATAATCTAAAGTTCTAAGAATCAAAAGAAATTCCATCTATACCTGTTGTGTTAGCTACATCTATTATAAGAGCAAATTAAGCTTCCTGACTTTATTTAAGTTATGATAGTTTCTTGTGTTATTTTTTACTTTCCTGTTCAGTTAATGTTTTTTCTAGATTTTCCACAGATATTGAGAAATTACCTGACTAATATTATTATGTCCATTCTTTTCTTTCCTTAAAAGACAGCCATGTATCTCTTGTTATTTCTCATATTCTTCCATGAGTTAAAAAAAAAGGGATGGCAGGTGTTTCAGGAATGGCATCTCATAAGTTACTAAAAGCTAGGTGACATGTAATATGAGTGTGAAAATTCAAATATGTCCACATTTCTGGATTTTCTCTTTGGGTTTGTTTACTGTAAAAACTGAAGGGAAACAACTTTACACATTTACACATTGGATTAATTTTCTTTTCATGTCTTTGAGATAAGTAGTGTTTTTTTCATGAATAATGTCTGACTAAATATTTTAAAGATTGATTGTTAACTTTTTTCTCAATTTTTTTTTTACCTTTCTTACACAGAAATTTCCAGTGTTTACATGGAATATTCTAATATGACATGTTAATGCTCAACAAACAACTATATTTTGCTAATTGAACTGCTATTTTGTTTCATAGGGACAAAAAGGAGAACCAGGATTAGTGCCTGTTGTAAGTATATACTGCTTTCATGTACCATTGATAAACTTAGTTATTTTGTTTTTATTTCCATTTCTCTAGAAGGTGGGTCAAAAAGGATCTTGCTGTGATTTATGTCATAGTGTGTTCTGTCTATGTTTTCCTCTAAGAGTTTTACAGTGTCTGGCCTTACATTGAGGTCTTTAATCCATTTTGAGTTTATTTTTGTGTATGGTGTTAGGGAGTGTTCTAATTTCATACTTTTACATGTAGCTGTCCAGTTTTCCCAGCACCACTTATTGAAGAGGCTGTCTTCTCTCCATTGTATATTCTTGCCTCCTTTATCAAAAATAAGGTGACCATATGTGTGTGGGTTTTCTCTGGGCTTTCTATCCTGTTCCATTGATCTATATTTCTTTTTTTCTGCAGTACCATACTGTCTTGATTACTGTAGCTTTGTAGTATAGTCTGAAGTCAGGGAGCCTGATTCCTCCAGCTTCATTTTTCTTTCTCAAGATGCTTTGGCTATTCGGGGTCTTTTCTGTTACCAAACAAATTGTGAAATTTTTTGTTCGATTTTTGTAGAAAATGCCATTGGTAGTTTGATTGGGGTGCACTGAATCTGTAGATTGCTTTGGGTAGTATAGTCATTTTCACAATGTTGATTCTTCCAATCCAAGAACATGTTATATCTCTCCATCTGTCTGTATCAACTTTAATTTCTTTCATCAGTGCCTTATAGTTTTCTACATTCAAGTCTTTTGTCTCCTTAGGTAGGTTTATTCCTAGATATTTTTTTCTTTTTGCTGCAGTGGTAAATGGGAGTGTTTCCTTAATTTCTCTTTCAGATTTTTCATCATTAGTGTATAGGAATGTAAGAGATTTCTGTGCATTAGTTTTGTATCCTGCTACTTTACCTAATTCATTGATTAACTCTAGTAGTTTTCTGGTGACATCTTTAGAATTCTCTATGTATAGTATCATGTCATCTGCAAACAGTGACATTTTTACTTCTTCTTTTCTGATTTGGATTCCTTTTATTTCTTTTTCTTCTCTGATTGCTGTTGCTAAAACTTCCAAAACTATGTTGAATAATAGTGGTGAGAGTGTTCATCCTTGTCTTGTTCCTGATTTTAGAGAAATAGTTTCAGTTTTTCACCACTGAGAACGATGTTGGCTGTGGGTTTGTCATATATGGCCTTTATTATGTTGAGGTAGCTTCCCTCTATGCCTACTTTCTATTGAGTTTTTTTTTCATAAATGGGTGTTGAATTTTGTCAAAAGCTTTTACTGCATCTTTGAGGTGATCATAGGGGTTTTTTTTTTGTTTTGTTTTGTTTTTGCAGTACATGGGCCTCTCACTGTTGTGGCCTCTCCCATTGCAGAGCACAGGCTCTGGACGCACAGGCTCAGCAGCCATGGCTCACGGGCCCAGCCGCACCATGGCATGTGGGATCCTCCTGGACCGGGGCATGAACCCGTGTCCCCTGCATCGGCAGGCAGACTCTCAACCACTGCGCCACCAGGGAAGCCCTGTTTTTTTTTTTTAACATCTTTTTTGGAGTATAATTGCTTAACAATGGTGTGTTAGTTTCTGCTTTATAACAAAGTAAATCAGTTATACATGTACATATGTCCCCATATCTCTTCCTTCTTGCGATCATATGGTTTTTATCCTTCAGTTTGTTAATATGGCGTATCACATTGATTGATTTGCATATATTGTTTTTTTTTTTTTTTTTTTTTTCAGTATGCGGGCCTCTCACTGTTGTGGCCTCTCATGTTGTGGAGAACAGGCTCTGGAGGCGCAGGCTCAGCGGCCATGGCTCACGGGCCTAGCCGCTCTGCGGCCTGTGGGATCTTCCCAGACTAGGGCATGAACCCGTGTCCCCTGCATCGGCAGGCAGACTCTCAACCACTGCGCCACCAGGGAAGCCCTGTTTTTTTTTTTTTAACATCTTTTTTGGAGTATAATTGCTTAACAATGGTGTGTTAGTTTCTGCTTTATAACAAAGTAAATCAGTTATACATGTACATATGTCCCCATATCTCTTCCTTCTTGCGATCATATGGTTTTTATCCTTCAGTTTGTTAATATGGCGTATCACATTGATTGATTTCCACCAGGGAAGCCCCCTCTCCTATATTTTGTAAGAGTTTGAGAAGGATAGTGTTAGCTCTTCTCTAAATGTTTGATAGAATTTGCCTGTGAAGTCATCCGGTCTTGGGATTTTGTTTGTTGGAAGATTTTTAATCACATTCTCAATTTCTGTGCTTGTGATTGTTCTGTTTACATTATCTGCTTCTTCCTGGTTCAGTTTTGGAAGGTTGTCCTTTTCTAAGAATTTGTCCATTTCTTTCAGGTTGTCCATTTTATTGGTATATAGTTGCTTGTAGTAATTGCTCATGATCTTTTATATTTCTGTGGGGTCAGTTGTTACTTCTTCTTTTTCATTTCTAATTCTGTTGATTTGAGTCTTCTCCCTTTTTTTCTTGATGAGTCTGGCTAGGGATTTATCAATTTTGTTTATCTTCTCAAAGAACCAGCTTTCAGTTTTATTGATCTTTGCTATTGTTTCCTTCATTTTTTTCATTTACTTCTGATCTGATCTTTATGATTTCTTTCCTTCTGCTAACTTTGGCGTTTTTTTGTTCTTCTCTTTTAGGTGTAATGTTAGGTTGTTTGAGATTTTTCTTGTTTGTTGTGGTAGTATTGTATTTGCTATAAACTTCTCTCTTAGAACTGCTTTTGCTGCATCCCAAAGGTTTTGGGTTGCCGTGTTTTCACTGTCATTTGTTTCTAGGTTTTTTTGATTTCCTCTTTGATTTCTTCAGTGATTTCTTGGTTATTTAGCAGTGTACTGTTTAGCCTCCATGTGTTTGTAATTTTTACAGATTTTTTCCTGTAATTGATATCTAGTCTCATAGTGTTGTTGTCGGAAAAAATACTTCATACGATTTCAATTTTCTTAAATTTACTATGGCTTGATTTGTAACGCAAGATATGATCTATCCTGGAGAATGTCCATGAGCATTTGAGAAGAAAGTGTATTCTGTTGTTTTTGAATGGAATGTCCTATAAATATCAATTAAGTCCATCTTGTTTAATTTATCATTTAAATCTTGTGTTTTCCTTATTTATTTTCATTTTGGATGATCTGTCCATAGGTGAAAGTGGGTGTAAAAGTCCTATACTATGATTGTGTTACTGTTGATTTCCCCTTTTATGGCTGTTAGCATTTGCCTTATGTATTGAGGTGCTCCTGTATTTGGTGCATAAATATTTACAATTGTTATATCTTCGTCTTGGGTTGATCCTTTGATCATTATGTAGTGTCCTTTGTCTCTTGTGATAGTCTTTATTTTAAAGTCTATTTTGTCTGATATGAGAATGGCCACTCTAGTTTTCTTTTGATTTCCATTTACATGGACTATCTTTTTCCATCCCCTCACTTTCAGTCTGTATGTGTCCCTAGGTCTGAAGTGGGTCTCTTGTAGACAGAATTTATATGGGTCTTGTTTTTATATCCATTCAGCTAGTCTATGTGTTTTGGTTGGAGAATTTAATCCATTTACATTTAAGGTAATTATTGTTACGTATGTTCCTATTACCATTTTATTAATTGCTTTGGATTTGTTTTTGTAGGTGTTTTCCTTCTCTTGTATTTCCTGCCTAGAGAAGTTCCTTTAGCATTTGCTGTAAATCTGGCTTGGTGGTGCTGTATTGTCTTAGCTTTTGCTTGTCTGTAAAGGTTTTAATTTCTCTGTCAAATCTGAATGAAATGTTTTTGGGTAGAGTAATCTTGGTTGTAGGTTTTTATCCTTCATCACTTTAAATATGTCCTGCCACCTCCCTTCTCCTTGCAGAGTTTCTGCTGAAAGATCAGCTGTTAACCTTATGGGGATTCCCTTTTGTGTTATTTGTTGCTTTTCCCTTGATGCTTTTAAAATTTCTTCTTTGTATTTAATTTTTGATAGTTTGATTAATATGTGTGTTGGCATGTTTCTCCTTAGATTTATCCTGTATGGGACTCTCTGCACTTCCTGGACTTGACTGACTACTTCCTTTCCCAAGTTAGGAACATTTTCAAATATAATCTCTTCAAATATTTTCCCATCCCTTTCTTTTTCTCTTCTTCTTATGGGACCCCTATAATTCAAATGTTGGTGCATTTAATGTTGTCCCAGAGGTCTCTGAGACTGTCCTCAATTCTTTTCATTCTTTTTTCCTTATTCTGCTCTGTGGTAGTTATTTCCACTATTTTATCTTCCAGGTTACTTATCTATTCTTCTGCCTCAGTTATTCTGCTATTGATTTCTTCTAGAGAATTTTTAATTTCATGTACTGCGTTGTTCATCATTGTTCGTTTTCTCTTTAGTTCTTCTAGGTCCTTCTTAAAAGTTTCTTGTATTATCTCCATTCTATTTCCAAGATTTTGGATCATCTTCACTATCATTACTCTGAATTCTTTCAGGTAGACTGCCTATTTCCTCCTTATTAGTTTGGTCGGGTGGATTTTTACCTTGCTCCTTCATCTGCTGCATATTTCTCTGTCTTCTCATTTTGCTTAACTTACTGTGTTTGGGGTCTCCTTTTCGTAGGCTGTAGCTTCGTAGTTCCTGTTATTTTTGGTGTCTGCGCCCAGTTGGTAAGGTTGTTTCAGTGAGTTGTGTAGGCTTCCTTGTGGATGGGACTGGTACCTGTGTTCTGGTGGGTGGGTCTGGATCTTGTCTTTCTGGTGGTCAGGGCTGCATCAGTGGTGTGTTTTGGGGTGTCTGTGCACTTAGTATGATTTTTGGCAGCCTCTCTTCTAATGGGTGGGGTTGTGTTCCTGTCTTGCTAGTTGTTTGTCATGGGGTGTCCAGCTGTGGACCTTGCTGGCCATTGGGTGGAGCTTGGTTGTAGTGTTGACAAAGAGGTCTCTGCGAGAGCTCTCGCCAATTGATATTACGTGGTTCCAGGAGGTCTCTGGTGGTCCAATGTCCTGAACTCGGCTCTCCCACTTCAGTGGCTCAGGCCTGACACCATGCTGGCACACCAGGACCCTGTCAGCCATACAGCTCAGAAGAAAAGGCAGAGAAAAGAAAGAAAGAAAGAAAATAATAAAAAAATAAAATAATTAAAATAAAAAAATAAGAAAGTAATAAAAAAAGAAAAAGAAAGAGAGCAACCAAACCAATAAACAATCCATCAATTATAACAAGCACTAAAATCTATAGTAAGATAAACATAAAAATCAGAAATAAGTCAGTTGCAGACAGCAAACCCCATGTCTACAGTTGCTCCCAAAGTCCACTGCCTCAATTTTGGGTTGATTCATTATATATTCAGGTATTCCACAGATGCAGGGTACCTCAAATTGATTGTGAGAATTTAATCCACTCTTCCTGAGGCTGCACGAAGAAATTTCTCTTTCTCTTCTTTGTTCACACAGTTCCTGGGGTTCAGTGTTGGTTTTGGCCTCTCCTCTGTGTGTAGGTTACCCTCAGGCTTCCAGGTACATGGGGATTTTCTTGCCTTTTGGGCAGTCTGACATCTTCTGCCAGCGTTCAGTAGGTGTTCTGTAGGAGTTGTTCCACATGCAGATGTATTTTTGATGTGTTTTGATGTATTTGTGGGGAGGAAGGTGAACTCCATGTCTTACTCTTCCGCCATCTTGAAGGTCTACCTCTGTTGCCTCTTTTTTATGGAAAATTCTTTTAAGCCTACATTTACTTGTTACTTACTCCATGAAGACTTTCCTCACCTGTAAGGTAAAACTGACTGTTTTCTCCTTTTAATTCATGGAATATGCTTATGTTCTTCTCATGCTTAAAAGCTTCTTGAGGGCTGGGTCCATGACAGATTTATATGTATTTCTCTGGTGCCTATTCCAGTCCCAGGTACAAAAGAAGTGCCAAATATATGTTTAGTGACTGAATGATATCTGCTTTTTGTAGCATTTTCAAGGATGTCAGAGCAAATGTGTAAGATTGTTGCACTCAGTAATTCACCAAATATTTATCTAGTGTACCTACTATGTGTCAGGCATTGTTCTGTATGCTGAGGCTATACCAGTAAACAAAACATTGTCCCCATCCTCATACATTTTAGAGGGGAAGACAGAAAATGAACACATAAACATTTACTATATCAGGAAGGGGTAACTGCTGTAAAGAAAAACACAGCCACCAGATAAGGGATAGAGGTGATGTGGGTGGCTATTTTAGAGAGGCTTGTCAAAAAGTCCTCCTAGAAGCCCTTTCCATGAGTTCTGAATGAATTGAGGTACAGATAATGCACATATTAAGGAAGAGAGTTTTAGAGAGGAGCAACAAGTGCGAAAGCCATGAGGTGGAAGCATTCTTGACTTTTTTGGAAAACAGCAAAGAGGCCAGTGCTGGCCGGAGGGAGAAAGGAGCTAAGGAGAGAAGGGCAGAGAATAAAGTCAGTGAGGGAGCCAGTAGTCAGAGCCTGGTAGGCCACTATAAGGAATTTGCATTTTATTCTCAGTGTGGTGGAAGCAATTGTGTGTTTTGCATGGGGAAGAGACATGGTATAATTGATCACTGTGGTTGCTCTGGGGAGAATAGACTGTACGGGAGCAGGAGGAAAAGCTGGAAGATTGTTTAGTTTTGCTAGGGCTGCTGTAGAAAAACACCACAAATTGAGTGGCTTAAATGATAGAAATTTATTGTCTCATGGTTTTGGAGTCCAAAATCAAGGTGCTGGCAGGACTGGTTCCTTCTGAGGTTGTGAGGAAAGAGTCTATTTCAGACATCTCTCCTTGGCTTGTAGATAGCCATATTTTCCCGGGGCCATTTCACATCATCTTCCTTCTAAAACTGAGCAGAATCCTGAGCACACCCCCCCACCCCAAGTACAAAGACCCTTCCATGTCCCTTGCTTCTTGTTTACAGAAAAGCTGTAGTCTCCCAGGCTTCCCTGAGTCACAAAAGAGCAGGCTCAAGCAGCTAATGATTAGGACAATAATGTCTGATGTATATTCCTGAGTTGTTTTATAGATACTCTAACTGCCACCAGAGGGAAAAAGCTAACTGCATGATGACCAGACTGCAGCCATGACATAAACTGCTCCTTCTTGAGCAATACTGAGTCTATGGCTGACATAGTTCCAGGAACTGAACTTTTTGTTGGGTTTTACAAGTGTTTACTTAGCTTTAGGCCTCAATTTCATGATGCCTCCATTTCCAACTGGAAAAATCAGGATACTCTTATGTTATTCATGTAGATAAAATAATGTCTTATTTAGGGGTGCTATGTGTGTGTTTTTTGATATTATGGAATATATTTTGACCAGATTTTGAGTTGGGAGTAAAAAAGATAAATATATTCTGTAATACTACCTGACTAGATCCAAAGATAAGTCTTGAGGCTATCTAAGGAGGAAAGAAAGGGAATAATTTCCTTTATTTTATAATCTTTTCCTTTATTTTAAATGATTACTGGAGTTCGAGTTGGCAAATCTCAATTCTTTCTACCAAATGAGTGTGATTAGTTGCATCAGTAGAATGGGATAATGCCCAGAATAGAATAAGTGTGAAAGGCCATAGCACAATGCTTGACACACTGAAGATATTATTTTGTGTTAAACTGTTGTGAGACTGAGGGAATTAATTTGTACTTCTATCCACTGTGTTAGATTGACAATAAGTTCACAGAATTCATTACAGAAAATTGAGAGAGGTTCACACAGAAGGTAAGGGGATACTTAACACGATGGATTGAGAGAGTATTTTCTACTGGACTGCTATATTTCTTGCAAATTGAATCTAGTTTCCTCTGAATTTTTATATGTTTTGTAACTCAGACTTCATTTGTGATTTATCTCTCCCAAATTCATCACTAGAAGATGTTGCAGTCTCTTGGTGTTATTTGTGACAGTGAGTCACCTGGCCCATTTCTGTGTTTAAAGTATTCCTATTTGTGTTACGTATATCTTTAGTCAGTGGTCTCTTCATTACTCTAAGCTAGTTCCTTCTCTACATTCCTAGAAATTTCCCACAAACTATATTACTGACTATGGTATGTGTGTGTGTTGTGTGTATGTGTGTGTGTTGTGTGTATGTGTTGTATGTGTGTGTGTTGTGTGTATGTGTTGTGTGTATATGTGTGCATTGTGTGTGTTGTATGTGTGTGTGCATGTATGTGTTGTATGTGTGTGTTGTGTGTATGTGTGTATGTGTTGTGTGTATGTGTGTGTTGTGTGTGTGCATGCATGTGTGTATGTGTTGTGTGTATGTGTGTGTAAAGGAAAACTTACTTCTATTTTCCTCTACTCATACTCACAACACTTTATGAGTCACTGGTGTAACTCTGTGACCCTGACCAGTGTGGCACTGGTGTCACTTTTGATAACGTGTGGATTTTTCCCTCAGACAAGCAATTCTCTGACACCAGCCTGCAATTCAGTTTGATTCTGACACTAACTGGAGTTACTGCAGAGCCCCCTGATTAGGGCTCAGTCCCACAAGACTGCCCTCCACTTCAGCTACCAATCACAAGTAGTAGGTCCCCAGGTTACCCACAACTTCTGTCCAACTTGGCTACAAATCACAGGTTTCCAAGACCCTCTCCTTGGATTCAGTCATTTGCTAGAACAACTCACAGAATTCAAGGGAAACATTTATGCTTATCAGTAAGTGGAAGCTCTCTGAATTCCACACTTCTGGGATTTTTTATGGAGCTTCATCACATAGGCATGATTAGCTTAATCTCCAGCTCCTCTCCTCTTCCCGGGGGATGGGGCTGAAAGTTCCAAACTTCTAATTATGGCTCAGTCTTTCTGGTGACCAGCCCCCATCCCAAAACTATCCAGGAGCCCACTAAGAGTTTCCTCATTAGAACAAAAATGCTCTCTCCTAACACCCAGGAATTACAAGGGATTTAGGAGCCCTGTGTCAGGATCCAGGGTCAAAGACCAAATATTAGAGCAACAGATGCTCCTAGCGCTCTTATCACTTAGGAAATTATAAGAATGTTAGAAGCTCTGTGCCAGGAACAGGATGGGAGATGGGGGAGAGGCAGAGGACAATATATATATCTTCTGTTATTTCAGTGTGCATTTCTAAGGCTTCCCTGATCACCCCAGCTAAGATGTCTCCTTTTTCCAAACTTTCATTGGTTTATTCCCACTGCTGTAATGATTTAGCAATGAAAAAACCTTGCTGTATGATTATTCAAATCCATGCCTAGTAAAACACTGAGCTCCTTGAAAGAGCAGAAGCGATATCTGAACAAGTTTTGCCTTTACCATGTAGCGTAGACGCTCAGTGACTGTTTACTGATTGCGTGAATACTTGTTTGTCTTTGTGTGTGTGTATACATGCATTCATAACACCATGGCACTTCATTTCTATAAATGGTGTCTTCAATCAAAGTGTACAGCTGTGTTTGAGAGACTCCTGCCAGTATGTTTTCTACACTGTATACAGGAAATGGGTTTTCAGTTTAGGAACTGTAGCTATTTGAAGAGATTGAAGTTTTGTCTCTTAGGTTCGCACTTGGCCTAAAATCTTTGCTGAAAAAAGAGCAGTCATGTTCCTTACAGAGGAGCACCAGGTGTTCTATTAGCTGCTGCTGTTTCTCAACAGTTCACAGTCATATATTTTTAAAAAGCTGTGTTACACTGTTAACACTACACCCTTGAAAGGCTGCTTCTGCCTTCCTTCTTGGGGGTTTCTCTGCCCCTGCTGACAGGTTGTATTGCCCTGACTGTCAGTTTTCCGTATGTACTACATGAGGCAACAATAACAATAGGACGTGATTAGGGCTCCCATTTTGAGTGTGTAGTATCCTCATTGGAGGATACTACTTTTATAATTTAAGCTCACTAGCATTTTCCCCCTTAATCTCTCAATGTAGGAACTTCAGTCAGATATGCATGTATTTAATTTCTGGTGCATCTAGTTATTAGCTGTGTGATCCTGGGCAAATTGACTTAAACTCTAAGTCTTAGTTTTCTTGTCTATAAAGTAGGGGTAATAATCCTACCTACCTGATGGGACAGTAGTGAGGACTGTGGTCATGTAGCATGGGCCCAAGCACACAGTGGATGATCAATAAATATTAGTGAGATAGTGATCAAGAAATGCTGTGAGTTTGGAGCTGATGTCTGTAAATCTAGCCTAGTGCCTGGGACAGAGTGTGTTCTCGAAAGATGGTAGCTAGTATTATAGCAAAGATGTTTGTGATGATATTGGTGATAACAGTGATAAAAATGATAGCAACTATGACTTTATTATTGTCAAGTAATATTTATTAAATGACTCAAAAAGCCAGAACTGACTTCAGCCATGTATCCTGTTCTCTCTGCCTTACATTTTCATTTATAATATAAATGTGTGGTTTACATCTTTTGCCCCATAGACAATCTGGTTGAAGATTTTCCATTTCTCCTGCTACTTTCCTACTCCCTTCAACTAGGAAGTATTATCTCTTTACTCTCATCCAAACATGATATGTTTTCCCTCACTTTTAAATTCATTCTCCTTAAATCTCCAACTGTCCCAATTCTATTCGTTGCTCAAGAATCATCTTAAGGCTCTCTCTTCCATTATGTTACAGAACTATAATTATCATGTAATCTAGACCCAATATTTTACAGATGAAGAAACTGAAATCTAGAGAGCACCTGCCTGCCCAACATCTTCTGGGTTGTCAGTCATAGTGGAACTAGAACTTAGATCTCCTTTTTTATTGGACCGTGCATCTTCTCAACATATACAGGATTTAAGGTCCATGTTTTCATCATGGATGCCCATGTTGAGGTCTTCCCTCTCTGAACTAGAGACTTCATTTTTTAATCCTATGCTTAAGGACTTATTAGAGATTTTTTCTCTAGTGGGCCAGTCGACTCTGCAATAAGATCATGAGCTTCTTTTTAATGTCACCATGTCTTGGCCTTCTTTTTCAAATCTCCAGCACAGTGTTTTGTACTTATATGCTACTCAGTGATTTGCTAACTGAATTGATTTTAATTAAATTGTAAGAATGTCACGCAATTCCAACAGCTGTAGTTTTTTTTGCTTAGTTTTCTTGATCTGTTTCTCTATTTCTTGTGAAAGAGTATATCTCTGAATATCTTTTGACCAAGTAGCTGAATTTTCTCTGGGAAATTTCCAGGGAGACTTGCTGATGTCCTAAATACTTTCTCAAGTGTAGACTGGCAGGTAGGCTCAAATTCCTTCAAGTTTGTTATTAGTTCCGTAGTGCTGCTTCAACAATGCGGAGTAGCATATGATCAATTGCACCTCCTCATGTGTATCTACTTTAAGAACATTATCAAGCAATAGAAGATGAATGCTTCTGGGGCACTGCACAATGTTCATAGCTTACAAAGTCATACCAGAAAATTTAAATTTAAGTGTGTGTTACATCTTTCTTACTGCAGATGGATTCAGTTGAATGTTGATTGACTGTCATGTGCCAAGGGTTGTGCCAGGCACTGTCATATATGTCATTTAATTTGATTCTCACAAAAATTCTGTGAAGCCAAAGTTATTACACCCATTATGTCGATGTTTAGATTAAGAAATGGAGAGGCTATGTGGTCTGTACAAGTCACACAGACAGGAAACAAGATAGCTATTTGAACAATAGATTTAATCTGTTGGTGAGTCCAATACTCTTTCCACTATCCAGTATTCCAAATAAGCTTTAAAAGTATTTATACTTTGTTTTATAATTTTAAAAATTTCCTGTACATACACAAGACTTTCATTGAATTTATACTATCATCATTGCTATATCTTTGTAAATTTAGATAATTTTCTAAATTGGATTCCTATTTCCCTGTCTTCCTCTTGAATATAACATTCCAATAAAGGGTTAAATTGCATGGTTAGGATACACAGAATTTTTCGGTTAATAATTTGAAAGTCTAGCAGACATAAGCTATATATACAAGTTAATGCTGATGATTGTTTGGTTTAAAAATATAAGACCAAATATATCAAATCCTGGATTATATCATTAACTCTGATTACTGTTCTTTTGATTGTTAAGATGCTATCACTATGCATTACTATTACATAGCCTATTGTTCTATTGCACAGACCCAGAATTCACTAACTAATTTGGTGATCAAAAAAATCTTCTCACATCAGTGTTTAAAAATAGGCTCTCTAATATTAGGAAATTTCATTTAGTGGTGAAGAGGATCTATATCTATAAAAAGGATATTATTAACCTTTTATCTTAAATTTAATTACAAAAATTTGGGCTTGTATTTTGTCGCTTGGTCTGCCTCAGTGTCTGTTTACCTTCTGAGCGCTGTGGTGGCAAGTCAGAGTCAGTGGTGAGAACAGCCCTTTTAGAAATCCTGCCATGTACAGCAACACGGATGGACCTTGAGGGCATTATGCTAAGTGAAGTAAGCCAGGCACAGAAAGACAAATCCTGCAAGATATCACTTATATGTGGAGCCTGAAAAAAATTGAACTTATAGAAACAGCATAGAAAAGTGGTTTCCAGGGGCTGGAGGGGTGGAGAAAATAGGGAGAGATTGGTCAAAGGATACATACTTTCAGTAATAAGATGAGTAAGTTCTGAGGATCTAATGTATAACATTGCTGACTGTAGTGTATAACACTGTATTGTACAGTTGAAATTTGCTGAGAATAGATCTTAAATGTTCTCACTAAAAAAAAAAAAGGTAAATATGGTATGTGAGCTGATGGATAGTTTTAATTCAATGGGGAGAATCCTTTCACAATGTATGCATACATCAAGTCATCACGTTGTACACCTTAAATATCTTATAATTTTATTGGTCAACTATACCTCAATACAGCTGAAAAAAAAGAATAGTCCTTTTAATGAAGATACAAATTGCTGCAGAGTTGTAAGAAGTTGAAGTTCTAGGCCAAATTCAAATATGATCTATGGTATCTCCATGCTTTCTTCATGCTTCTGGGCACTGCAGCAAAGCCAAGGATAAGGAAAATTGAAATTGCTGCAGATGTACATGGATTGAAGTGTGGATAAACCTGAGAATGTATGGCGAGAATAACTGTTTCTTTATCTCACACACCAGCTTCTGCTGGGATCTAAGAAAAGGCAATTCTCTATTAGCATGATTGTTCAAAAGACAAATACTCTAATTAGATTTTTTAAACTGTTGCTACCTGAGGAAGTTTAAGCTACTTTGATATTATTTTTAAATAGAATTCCCTCCCCCTGTAATTATTGTAAACTAAATCCAGACTTTCAAAAAAGTCTACCAGGCTACTGAAAAGCTACTGTTTTCCAAGCAGCAGATATTCTGCATTTATAATCAAAGTATGTTTAACCAAAAAGGGATATAATTTAGCTAGTTATGGGTGTTGCCAGTGAAAAAAAATCAATGCTTTTATAAGCTTAATAAAAGTTGGTTCAAAATACATTTTCTGCCACTGAATTCTAACAATAGTGCTCTGTCCACTAGGAAAAACTTTCAGCGGACCAATTTTATCTACTTTCTTTTGATGTGAACACAGTTGTTTCCCGAATGTAAAATTGACTCCTAAGCAAGAAGAAAATTATAAGTGAGTGCAACATGACATTATACATTTGTCAAAACCTATAGAACTGTGCAAGACAAACAGTGAACCCTAATATAAACTATTGGTTTGTTAATGATAATGTATTAATATTGGTTCATCAATTGTAACAAATTTACCACACTGATGCACGATGTTAGTAATAGGGGAAACTGTGTGGGGAGGGAAGCAGGGTATATGGGAATTCTCTGTACTTTTCTGTTCAATCTTCTTGTACACCTAAAACTACTCTAAAAAAATAAAGTCTGTTAATTAAAAAGGAAAGGGAGTGCAGAAGTAGATTCCTTCTCTTTCTGTGACATTGAAAGGTCACAAAATTTATTCTTTTTAAAACCATTAGGTTTAATTTAATTTTATTTTTTATTGAGTATAATTTACTTACAACATTACATTAATTTCGGGTGTAAACAATGATTTGACACTTGAATATATTGTGAAATGATCACAGTAAGTGCAGCAAGCATCTGTCACCATACATAGTTACAGAATTTTTTTTTCTTGTGATGATCACTTTTACGATCTACTGTCTCAGCAACTATCAAATATGCAATATGGTATTATTAACTATAGTTTCTAGGCAGTATATTACATCCCCCATGACTTATTTATTTTATAACTAGAAGCTTGTATGTTTTGATCTCCTTCACCCATTTCACCCATCCTCCCTGCCTTTGGCAAGCACCAATCTAGTCTCTGTATCTATGAGCTTTTTTATTTGCTTGTTTTAGATCCCAGATATAAGTGTGATCATATGTATTTTCTCTGTCTAACTCATTTCACTTAGCATAATGCCTTCAAGGTCCATCCATGTTGTCACAAATGGCAAGATTTCATTCTTTTTATGGCTGAATAATATTCCACTGTATATATATATGTATACCATGTCTTCTTTATCCATTCACATATCAATGGACACTTAGGTTGCTTCCATTACTTGGCTATCATAAATAATGCTGCAACGAACATGGGAATGCATATATCTTTTCAAGTTAGTGTTTTTGTTTTCTTCAATTAAATACCCAGAAATGAAATCAGATTATATGAGGAACCATTGATATTTTAAGTTCACTACACTGAAGATTATTATGACCATGGTAAACTGTTGGTCATGTGTTTCTTATCCAAGTAGAATGATACAAGATATTAATTAAAAATTTCATTGTGGAAGTTATTTTGAGATATAAACTTTGATTTAATTTTAAGAAATTTAAATAGTTTTTTTAACCTCAAGGTTTCTCAGTGCTTTTTTTTTTTTTTTTTTTTTTTTGCGGTACGCGGGCTTCTCACTGTTGTGGACCCTCCCATTGCGGAGCGCAGGCTCTGGACGCGCAGGCCCAGCGGCCGTGGCTCACAGGCCCAGCCGCTCCGCGGCATGTGGGATCCTCCCGGACCGGGGCACGAACCCGTGTCCCCTGCATCGGCAGGCGGACTCTCAACCACTGCGCCACCAGGGAAGCCCTCTCAGTGCTTTTAATTTAGTAATGTGCAATATGACTTTCCAAAAGGGAGATACTGTTTCTGAAAGTTTTAAATTGTGGAATTTTTTTGCAAAGGACAAGTGTTCCCCAGGTGGAAACATCATGAAAGATACATGGCTGACTTTCTGAGAGAAGACATTACTATATATGTTGAAATGATAGTGAATCTGAGTCAACACTGACTCTCTTAATTCCCCTCATATTCATTCACTCCTCAGTTCATTTATAATTTTGCTTGTCTTTATCAAACCATTTGCATCCTCTTACCATCATCCTAATTTATAACCTAAATATCTAATTGTTGAAAGTGTAGTTAGGTGACACTCCTCTTCAGCAACGTCACTGTTATAATGACCTCTTTGACTTCTTTTGTAAATTTCTTTGCAGGTGGGACCTTTAACTCTCATCTGAGGGTTCAAGTCCATTCTAGACTCTGGGCTAGGGTGGTCAGCCTTCCTAGTTTGCCTGAGACTGAGGGGTTTCCTGGGATGTGGGACTTGCTAAAACCTGGGAAGTCCCTGGCAAATGAAGACTAGTTGGTCTCTCTACTCTGGGTCCGATTTTGATAAGAGACCTTAGTACGGTAGTTGGTTTTACTGCTAGCCCCCCATGAAAGAACTTGAGACTTAGATTCAGAAATTGAATTCTTACTTGGCAGTCCAATCTCACTGACTTGATTCTTTTATGCTCCCTTATCCCCGAGTCCTTTGCCATTTACTGTTTGTAAAGCCAGGTCTTCAGCACCTTCATTTCCTTCAGTCTTGAGTCCTGCCATTGAATTATAGCCCTTACAGAGGAACCTGGGAATCTAGTTCTTGCCAGCCTTCTCTGAAAAAAATCTCTCTTTTTTTTTTTGCGGTACGCAGGCCTCTCACTGTTGTGGCCTCTCCCGTTGCAGAGCACAGGCTCCGGACGCGCAGGCTCAGCGGCCATGGCTCACGGGCCCAGCCGCTCCGCGGCATGTGGGATCTTCCCGGACCGGGGCACGAACCCGTGTCCCCTGCATCGGCAGGCGGACTCTCAACCACTGCGCCACCAAGGAAGCACACATAGCATGTTTTTGAGATTCATGTATGTTGTTGCATATTTCCATAGTTCATTCTGAAAATGTAATATCCTCTCATTGAGGACTTTAAATGAAGAGTTTTGGTTTTATCCAGTAAGGAGTAGGATCTATTTAGTTGTCATTTTTTTAAAACTAATATTAAATGATCTAATTTTAGGAAATTATTTTTTTCTGTGGTGTATAAAATAGATTTAAAAGAACATTTTGGGCTTCCCTGGTGGCGCAGTGGTTGAGAGTACGTCTGCCGATGCAGGGGCCACGGGTTCGTGCCCCGGTCCGGGAAGATCCCACATGCCGCCGAGCGGCTGGGCACGTGAGCCGTGGCCACTGAGCCTGCGTGTCCAGAGCCTGTGCTCCCGAGGCCACAACAGTGAAAGGCCCGCGTACGGCAAAAAAAAAAAAAAAAAAAAAGAACATTTTAATCATCTAAATATTACTGAAATGAGTAGGCTGAGAATTAAAGCCCTACATAATAAAATACACCCCAGTACAATGTTGGCATCTATCACTCTGTCACTTGTGCCATCAAGAATTAACACCTAATAGAAGAAAAGTAAATGGTTTTAGCCTATTCATAGTTGTCATTCTTTTTTCATTGCTGAATAGTATCCTATTATATGAATATACCATAGTTTGCTTATCCATTCTTCTGTTGCTATACTTTGAGTTGTTTCCAGTTTTTACCAATTATAAATAAAGCTAGCATAAACATTGATGTATAACTTTTTTTTTGGTGGACAAATGTTTCTATTCTCTTAGGTGACTATCTTGCTGTCATACTGTAGGTGTATGTTTACCATTAAAAACCACCAAACCATTTCCCAAAGTAGTTTTATCATTTTATGCTCCCACTAGTTATGTAGGAGAGTTCTGGTTTCTCCATATCTTACTCAATACTTAGTGTTGTTAGTCTTTCCAATTTTAGCCATTTTTTATGGGTGTGAAATGGCATTTACTGCAGTTTTAATTTGCATTTCCCTGATGACCAATTCCATCGAATACTTTTTAATGTACTTATTGACCATTTATATATCTTGCTTTGTCAAGTCCTGCTCAAGACTTTTGCCCATTAAACAAAATTCTTTTTATCATTGAGTTGTACGATATTTTTATATAATCTAGAGTTTGTGAATATCAAGAATATTTTCAGATAAGTTTATCAAGAGTATTTCCTTCTAGTCTGTGGCTGTCTATTCATTTTCTTAATGGTTACTTTGGAAGCTTTTAATTTTGATCAAGTCTATTGTTTTTCTATTATGGTGAGTGCTTTCTGTGTCCTAAGAAATCTTTGCCAACTCCAAGAACAGAAAGCTATTTTTTCTTCTAAAAGATACATTTTATTCCAATAGCTTTATAGATTTTGGCTTTCATGTTTCAGTGAAAATTTATCTTGAATTAATTTTTGTGTTTGCAATGTGAGGAGTAGAAGTTCATTTTTTCCTCACTGATATCCAGTTATTGGGAATTGACTTCTGATATCAAAACTTAGAATAAAGTAAATTAAAAGCTGGAATGCCAATTACATTGTGCTATAAAGTTATTTGGCTAATCAATATGTATTTTTGCTTGAGACATAGTTGTGTTGTAGGTAGGCCCATTGCCAAGACTAAAAGTTAATAATCAACTGCTTCTTGTTGAACTTGAAATTAGAACAAAGCAACCTCCAAAAACTTATCCACTGGATGAAAAAGAAAACTCACGCAAGACTTTTTTTCTAGATTCCCTCCTGAATGAAATTACGGCAGCAGCAACAACACAAAACCTGATGTGGTCCTGCATGGTTTTATGATGTGTTTCAGTGTGTACAATCACTGCTTGGTTTATATTTTTTGCATGTTGTATCCTTTCTGTTAACATGTGGTAGAAGCTCCTTATTCATGTAAGTATGTTAGTTCCAAAATACAGTGTAGAGTGGTATAAAACTCAGTCTTACTTGGTTGCAATAGACAGACAACCTACCTCAAAGTTGTTTAAGCAAAAAAGGAACTTGATTCAATTATGTAACTTGAGAAGCCCAAGGGTTGAGGCTGGTTAGGCCTTATATGTATTGAAAATTTCCCTTAAGTAGAAAAATATTTTTAAACAATTAAAAAATTTTGGTAATTAAAAAAATAGTGGAAATAGTCCACTGTTCTGAGCTCTCATTCTAGAAAGCTAATATTTATAGATTAACGTTCTATATTTCAGAACCTATGACATCTATATTTAAACATCTATATTTAACATTTAGCAAACTATATGGAGACTTAAAAATATACTCTAAGAGTCAAAGACAGGACAGATTACTTAAATAAAATTGAGATATCTTTCCCAAATAGTACTATAGCAATTTGCATCCGTTTCTAAAGAATTACCCAATTAAAAAAAAAAAGAACCCTGATTTGTTAACTCAAATTATCGGTATTTTCTTTCCACATTCAAATTACAATCTAAGAATCAGTTTGCTGAGTTTGGTTTAGTGGGTATTTATTTAGGATTTTTATGAAAGATAAGGAAACAGAGAAGAGGAATTGTGCCGTTCAAATGACCTCTGCAGTCCAGGTGGGACCCAAATGCTCACTTCGCCTCTGAGGTTATTACATTCTTGTTTGCTTTGACATTTAGAGATACTCCATATCTCTCTTTGTGCTGTTCGCAAAAAGCTGAGCTAGTTGAAAAGCATAGATTGACTATATTTCCAATGGTGTTTTGGTCTGCAAGCATTTGTTTCTCAGCCCTGCTGTGTGCTGGGTCAGGGTTGCATGGAGTGGGTTGTTTCTCCCGGTTGTGCAGACTGGCTGCCTGATGTCGTAGCTGCTAATAATAGCTGCCAACGAACCCTGTCCCTTTCCATTTTACCTGGTCCTCTTTTCATTGGAAAACACAGTAGCTGTAGCCGCACATAGACTTTTTCCTCTTTTCCTTTCTCCCTCTTACCCCTCCCTAGACCTCTCTGGGCTTTGACGTCACGTGTGCTCCTTTTGGTTGCCATAGCAACCCCATTCCCCAAGCCCTCTGTCTGTCTCCTCTGGTAGGTTCCACAATGGTACAGGCAGCATCACGCTGCACAATGGTTTCCAGGCAGTGAAAGAGGGTGATTCAGCAAGCCACTCTTCTTCTTCTTCTTCTCCTTCTTTTTTTAAAACCTCCCCTTCTCTTCTTATTTTTATGGGGGTGTTTGGTGCTTGTTATATGCTTACCTTTTTCCTTTCCTTTTTCATTTTTACCATATTCCTTTTTTCTCCTCACCCCTCAATTCCTAGGGGCTTGATTGACTTTAGGATTGGCTTTTCTTGGAAATCACCTGTCCATCATTAATTTTAAACAACTTCCCCACATCCAAAGAATCTATTCCTTATTACAGTTTGGAATGTGGTTAATGAAAAACAAGTAGGGAGGATTTCTGGGGCAAACACTGCTGGATCAGGATCGTAGTTCTCAAGCACGGAATGGTAGGTGGCTCTTTGCTCATTCTGGGTTCTGACCTGTTTTTTTTGGTGGGTGGGGGTGATGTCTATTGATTGTTTCTGGTGGGGCGGGAGAGTGAGCATGGAAGAGGGGGGCAGAGACGGGGTGGTTAATGAAGTGAATTACCTCTGAGGCAAGAAGCCACCAGCCTTTCCTTCTGTGTGGAGCATCTCTCCCCAGACTTGGGCATGTTGAAACCTTTCTGTTTGGAGTGAGGTTTGGCAGAGGGTGGGAGGGAGCATTTTTATTGTGACCAGGGATTTTTAGACCAATGCAGAGCTACAGAAGGGAAGAGAAAACCAGAGAGAGAGAGAGAGAGAGAGAGAGAGAGAGAGAGAGAGAGAGGGAGAGAGGGAGAGAATGAGAAACAGCTGTACTTGTTAGAAGTGCTGACCTCAGTCCCAGATCTAAGAAATGCCATGGGTTCCATAAAACATTTAAAAATCACATCTTTAAGTTATGCAGAGTTTAAGTTATTCAAGTTTACTTCCTGAGAGATGTAGCTTAAATAAGTATTTTGGGGCATATTTACATATTTTAGTTCGGGAGTGGTATTTTTAGTTGGAAAACTAATGACATTACTCTTGCAGAGACACTCTAGGCTAAATTTGGGCTGGGAAGAGGAGCACAGAACTGGGGTCAGGTTAGAGATAAAACATTGGCACTGCAGTTGCATAGGTAAGGGGTCCCTTTAAGAAAGTGATCTAGTCACAGCAGGCAGCAATTTTTTTTTTTTTTTCTTCATGGCATGGTTCCCAGGTACTCTGTACTGGGATACTGTGTCCCCTAGAAATGTCAGAGCTCATTTGGGAGAAAAAGATATATCATTAAAAATGAGCATGGCAATGTATTTAGCAGAATTTATGTATTGGTGCCTGCAGCAAAATAAATGTGATTTATTGGAAAATCTTCAAGTAAATCAAGACTAGAGCTATTTAAAGAAAATTACATATATATATTTCTTTTTTCCCTCTCCCTTTAAGTCTAGAGACTGAGTCTCTGTTTTTACCCCCTTAAAGGCATAATTTCCTAGGGTACTGCAATTTAACCACAGAAAAAGAATGGCTTATCCCATGGCAGTTGGCTCTGAAGCAATCACAGGGTTGTTTACTTGGGCTCTCTTTGCTGCAGAGCCTGACAGTGTCTTTACAGGAGCCCTGCCTGCTTTGGTGTGTTGACAATAACTTTTATGAACGAACTGGATAGAGTCAGGCTAAGTCCTATGGGACAGGCCACAGTTCAGACTGAAGGAAATTGGGTCTAAGTGCGCCAGGCATTGCCAACCCAATATCCAATTTCTCCCTCTGTCCCTAGTCTGCTAGTTGTCAGACCCTGAAAGACCTCACAGAATGCTGATCCATGTATTAAAATGGTTGCAGGAAAGGCCATTTCTCTCAGAGAGGCTTCTGTAAATTTTCTACCCTAGGTGAATTTTTGTGTTATAAATATAGACAGTGACGCTCATGCCTATGAATGAGCTCGCAAGCTTCCGACTCCACTTTGGAGCCATTGGATTATAGGGGCCGGACGGTCTGGATGTAGCAGTTTTGCTGTCTCTGGTATGTATTCCCTCTACCTTGATCTCACTCTAAAAATTGACATAAAGTCCTAGATTAGCTTATTTTATCACATAAAGCAAACTGGATTTTCTCTCCCTCACAACAGCACTGGAAAATCCAATGACAAAGGTGGTATGACCTTAGGTATTAAAGAGTCTTCATGCTTCCTCATTTGTACATCGCTCCCTCTCGTTGTTGCAAGGAATCTTTAATTTGACAATCTCCCGGTGTTATAAAATCTTCACGGTTTTGGTAAAAAGATTCTTGATGATGGGCAGTAAGAAATGATATGCAAAGTGGGAAAAATCAGCTGCTTCCAGCTTCCTGCTTGCCTGCCCCAGAACAGCATCTGCTGTGGGGAGGAGTGTGTTTGCCATGCTGGAAGCGGGGGCTCATGAACAGATCCCAGAGGGACCAAGTGTGTTTTTGCTGTCATTGTCTGGTACGTCTGCAGCTATTAGTATTTAATGGTTTCAGAGTACACGGTCAATGTTTTTCAAGGTTAAAATGAACTGAGAATTGATGGTGGATGCCATAAAATATATGTAGATTTTAAAATTACAAGAAAATTCAAAGGATTTCCCTTGTTAGTGTATCCTATAGGAATATCATAAGCAAAAGGAATCTGCCTAATTTAAGTAATGTGAAAAATCCTCCCATATTTAAAGGTAAAGCCTCCCATATTTAAAGGTAAATCCTCCCATATTTAAAGGGTTTTTTTGTGCATGTGTGCGTGTGTGACTTTATGTAAATGAATTTTAGTGGTAAAGTCTTTTAATACTGATGATGGATAAAGACGAATTGGGTTTTTCTTGTTAAACATGAGGGCAGATGCTCTCCCTTCCTGCTCTACTTCTGGCTGCAGGTCACATTTGTAGCTATAAGACTTTACATGGAATTGGTGTGTTCAAATTGAATGATTGCCTAGGTGCTAATGAGAATAATGGACTCAAAGCAAGGGGGACTTCCTTCAATTAGAATAAGAAGTAACAAATTGACATTTTAAATTCTTTCTCAGTTGCCCCTACTATTTCCTCTTGCAGTCTCTTTTAAGCTTTTGGTTGGACACTGCAACACTTATGCAAAAAAGAGGCACAAAGTGTCCAGGAATGACAAGAAAGGAGTACAATGCTGTATTTGTTGTAGGCTGAGTGCTTCCTTCCTACCATACCATGCTTGCATCTCTTACACCTTCTTCTGAGGACCAAGGATTCATGGAAAAAGTTGGGCCTATAAACTACTGGGGGAGATGCTTATTGATAAAGAAGAAAATTCATTTTTTTTTAGCATATTAGAGATATTTGTTCCATTACATAAGTCTGAGATGAGACACTGCTGCTGTTTCAGATAAAAGATCTTGCTGCATATTGATTGAAAGAGAAATTGTAATTTAGAATTGGAGCTTGGATTTTCAGAAATTTACCTATCTGTACATATTCTCATAACCAAGTTGTAAGATTTTGACTAAAGATATTTTTGTTCGAGTACATTTTATCCCTATAAAAAAATCAAGGCAAAGAGGGGAAAGTGGAAAATCTCTATGTTTCAGGTTCTGTTTCTCCTCCGTCTATTTAATGGAAGAGAACTCCATTTCTAATTGTGAATCTTAGTAGAAACTCTAAATGGAGACTTCAGGTGATATTGAAAATCCTTACATTGAAAGAAACATTTTTAGTTTGAAAAGTGGACCGCAAGTTTATGATTATTTTTGATAAAGGATTTTCTAGTTGAATTGACATTTTAGATTCATAACAAGCCACTATGGCCTTTCTCACTGATCTTATCCCTGGTGACTATGAGATGTAAAACCCATAGGCTTATAGAACTAATGCTCCTAGGAATGGAAATTAAAGTTTTGAATGGAAAAAGAAAGGACTGAAGTTTCCTTAGAAATGTTTCTAACCCATAGTTGCTCCAAAACCCCATATGCACCATAATAAACAAGATTTTTTCTACATTGTTTGTGTGTGTGTGTGTGTGTGTGTGTGTGTGTGTGTGTGTGTGTGTGTATGTAATTGCTTATTCCTGGGCTTCCTGTATTCACTACTAAATTATAATCTCTGTCAGGGACTGACTGTGTCTGCCTGGTGAATAGTAGGGGCACAATCAATATTCTTTGAACGAATGTCTCCCATGCACATAGTTCTCTAAATACTATCAAAAGGAATCTGCCTAATTTAAGTAATGTGAAAAATCCTCCCATATTTAAAGGTAAAGCCTCCCATATTTAAAGGTAAATCCTCCCATATTTAAAGGGTTTTTTTGTGCATGTGTGCGTGTGTGACTTTATGTAAATGAATTTTAGTGGTAAAGTCTTTTAATACTGATGATGGATAAAGACGAATTGGGTTTTTCTTGTTAAACATGAGGGCAGATGCTCTCCCTTCCTGCTCTACTTCTGGCTGCAGGTCACATTTGTAGCTATAAGACTTTACATGGAATTGGTGTGTTCAAATTGAATGATTGCCTAGGTGCTAATGAGAATAATGGACTCAAAGCAAGGGGGACTTCCTTCAATTAGAATAAGAAGTAACAAATTGACATTTTAAATTCTTTCTCAGTTGCCCCTACTATTTCCTCTTGCAGTCTCTTTTAAGCTTTTGGTTGGACACTGCAACACTTATGCAAAAAAGAGGCACAAAGTGTCCAGGAATGACAAGAAAGGAGTACAATGCTGTATTTGTTGTAGGCTGAGTGCTTCCTTCCTACCATACCATGCTTGCATCTCTTACACCTTCTTCTGAGGACCAAGGATTCATGGAAAAAGTTGGGCCTATAAACTACTGGGGGAGATGCTTATTGATAAAGAAGAAAATTCATTTTTTTTTAGCATATTAGAGATATTTGTTCCATTACATAAGTCTGAGATGAGACACTGCTGCTGTTTCAGATAAAAGATCTTGCTGCATATTGATTGAAAGAGAAATTGTAATTTAGAATTGGAGCTTGGATTTTCAGAAATTTACCTATCTGTACATATTCTCATAACCAAGTTGTAAGATTTTGACTAAAGATATTTTTGTTCGAGTACATTTTATCCCTATAAAAAAATCAAGGCAAAGAGGGGAAAGTGGAAAATCTCTATGTTTCAGGTTCTGTTTCTCCTCCGTCTATTTAATGGAAGAGAACTCCATTTCTAATTGTGAATCTTAGTAGAAACTCTAAATGGAGACTTCAGGTGATATTGAAAATCCTTACATTGAAAGAAACATTTTTAGTTTGAAAAGTGGACCGCAAGTTTATGATTATTTTTGATAAAGGATTTTCTAGTTGAATTGACATTTTAGATTCATAACAAGCCACTATGGCCTTTCTCACTGATCTTATCCCTGGTGACTATGAGATGTAAAACCCATAGGCTTATAGAACTAATGCTCCTAGGAATGGAAATTAAAGTTTTGAATGGAAAAAGAAAGGACTGAAGTTTCCTTAGAAATGTTTCTAACCCATAGTTGCTCCAAAACCCCATATGCACCATAATAAACAAGATTTTTTCTACATTGTTTGTGTGTGTGTGTGTGTGTGTGTGTGTGTGTGTGTGTGTGTGTGTGTATGTAATTGCTTATTCCTGGGCTTCCTGTATTCACTACTAAATTATAATCTCTGTCAGGGACTGACTGTGTCTGCCTGGTGAATAGTAGGGGCACAATCAATATTCTTTGAACGAATGTCTCCCATGCACATAGTTCTCTAAATACTATCGGTGAAAGAGTTTGGGAAATTGTAACACAGTTTCTGCCATTTGGGAGCTTATAGTCATTTAGGGAGATGAGGTTAAATAACAAAGATGGTATATGATCAAGTGTCCATATTCAATGCATATAATAGGAATTCAGAGGAGAAAGACATTTACCTCCTCTGAAATGGTGGTAGGCCACACTGGGATTGTTGGGGGGAGGGCAGGAAGATGTGGTGTGGGAGGAATTCCAACAGCAGCAATTGTAAGCACTTGGCCTGGAAAGGGACTCTTATTTGGGCCAGAGAGGACGTTTATTTGGGGCATGGTGACCATACTTTTCCAAACTAGAAATCAAAAGCTGTGGGTTGATAATGGGTAGAACATTGGAAACTGGCACAGTCTTGGAGAATCCGTCTGGTATAATGTCGAAAAGTAACAGTAACAGACTGAAGTTACAAACTACTTTTGTAACTAGATCAGATTATGGAAAAACATACATACAGGTCTCTTTCTAGCTTCAGACCAACTTCAGTGTCGTTTTATTTTACTTCACATACTTCAGAGATTTCCGAACTTCTCCTCCTCCTTTAGCCATAACTCTGTAACCCATTGTTCCATATGAACCCATTGTTTTTAAATGAGAAGCAGACTGTACAAACATGTAACATGGAGCTGTCGCAGTTGAAGCTGAATAGGGTGCCTCCTATCACAAAACCAATCCATATCAACCAAGGTAACAATTACTATTTGGGCTTATGTTCAGATTGTAAAATTCCAACTATTCTGGTGTTGGTAACAACCAAGTTCTTGTGTTAGTGATAAATTTGAACAGAGTGAACTACCTTGAGATGTTTTATTCCCTCCCCCTGTGACCCATCACCCATTGTCTTTGGCAGTCTTTTGATTTTCTAAATGCAGGTGAAATTCTTATTGAAATGTTAAAATCAAACTTGGCTGTGTTTTTGCTTTGATTTTAGGCTAGCTTGAGAAACACCAACAGCAGGACCATCTCAGATCTTTGTTATGGCAACTCAGGCAAGAAGCTGTTGAATTAGACCCATTTCCTGTAGATGAGAAACCATACAAGCAGTGGTGAGTTGCAAATTAAAAAAAGTTCCTTAGCAGGAAACATGTGATCTATATAACCAATTTAAATAATGCATGTGATTTAGTGTATAGATCGGAAGAAATACTGCTCCAAATAATGTCAACTAAAGAAGTGAAAATCAACAGGACAGAAAGTTTAACTGATGGTGTGGTGCTATTAATACCACAAGTAGGAGCTACAGGTCTTTAGGTGCATAAGTGCATCGTATAACACCATGATGCTACCACCCTGGATGATACCAGCCTAAGTAAGATGACTGCAATGAATAATTTCATGTGGCTGCATAACAGTTGGGTAACAGTATTTTTCAGTGGCTTTTATTATTTGCAGCATAATTCTATATTTTATGGATTCATCCTCTCTAGTAGAAGAATTGGTTCTGAGCTAAACTATAATGCTTAATTCCTTTTAGGAATATATATATGTATATATAGGGTATATGTAATATATATTAACATAACATTTAGATCTTTAGACATAAGGGAAGAGAAATCAACATCACAGTTTTATAAAGCTCAATTTGTGGACATTTTAGCCTACAAATTCTTTGCTTAATAAAAACAGTATTAAAAATAGATCCAGTTGCTTTGCTAGTTGGAATAATTTAAAAATCTTCTTATTTTATAAAAATATCAGCACACGCAGGCAGAGTATATTTTTTAATCAAATACTTGATGCTTCATAGTCACCAATGTCAATAATCAATAGATTCTAGCAGAGATGAACTAGTTATAATCCGTCAAACATCTTTGAGAAATAAGAGTATGACAGTGGTGCTTGTAAGACTCCAAAAGAAGCTGTTTTGAACTAGTGATCAATATCTCTCTTTCATTTGTTTAGTGGCTTATATAACTCTGATTATGTAGGCTGCCCTATGAATCAATGCATAGCCCATAACTGCAGAGGACTGATGAAATTAACCCTATACATTTTTCACATCATGATTCTCATTACAGTCTGCTTATAATTATATTGAGAAAGCAGATATAATAGTCATCACTATACTGTGCGTAATCAATATGTATTAAATATGTTTGTTATGACTGAGAATCACATGTAATTGCCAGTAATCAACAATTTCAATTTAAAATCAGGGTGATTTTTTATGGCTGAACTTAATATTTTGAGTTATGTGTGCCTCCCAGTGATGTAGAAAACATATATTGCCCCATCTTAAACATATATTCATTAAGCAAACATTTAATGAGAATCCATGGTGTAGATATCATCCTTAGCTCTTGGGACAGCTGAAAAAGACAGTACCTGCCTTAAAGGAGCTTTGTTTAAAGAATGTGGCACTTATGATAAAGTATGCCATTAAAAAACGGAGTTATTTCTAAAGAGTGTGGTACTTATCCACTGCTATTAAGTGGGTAGACATTGGGTGATAAAGGAAGTGCAGCAGAGGAGGGTCTAAGACAGATCGGATGGGGATTTGTTAAGGAAGGCTTCCCAGGGGGAGTGATATTTTAGCTGAATGTTAAGGGTGATAAAAGGTTAGCTAGAAGGAGGGGAGCAGTGAGAACATTTTTCAAGGGCCCAGAGACTTGAGAGAGCCTGGGTGTTTGGGGGCACTAGATGCTATTTACTATGCTGGGGCATAAATGGGGGTGGTAGAGATAAAGCTGAAGAGGGGTACAGGAGATATATCATGAAGAATCTTTTAAACAGAGCTAAGGAGTTTGTATTTTATTCCAAAATGAAGAAGCTTTGAAAGATTTTAAGTAGAATGACATGATGAAATTTATTTTTTAGTAAATATTATGTACCTAGAAGAGTGTATACAACAAATGCAGTTTAAGGAATAATTATAAAGCAAACCTCACATAACCACCATTCATATTAAGGAGCAGACTCCCAGAAAGCCCTTTGTGCTCCTTTAAGATCACATGCTTTTCCTTTCTCGCTAGAGGTAACCATTACCCTGTCTTTTGTCACGCTTATTCTCTCGCTTTTCTTTGTAGGTTTTCAATCTTGTAATCACAGTAGTATATATTGATATATTCTTAATCACCTGATTTTGTGAAACGCTGTAAAATTCTTCCATGTTGATGTATACCCAAATTTACTTATCCATTATTATGATAGACATTTGGATTGTTTCTGTATTACTTATGTGTGTGTGTTTGATATATACTTAACCACCTGATTTTGTGAAACGCTGTAAAATTCTTCCATGTTGATGTATGTAGTTTATTCATGTAACTTATGTAGTATTTTACTCTATGAATATACCCAAATTTACTTATCCATTATTATGATAGACATTTGGATTGTTTCTGTATTACTTATGTGTGTGTGTCTGTGTATATATATATATATATATATATATATATATATATATATAAAATAACCTGAGTTATTTATATATAAATGTACTAAGTAAATGTTAAATAAATACATTTACATATAATAATATTAAGTATACATATGATACTTTTTATGCACATATATTATTGCTCATAGATTCTAGTATACATGTATAAGAGCTTCTCTAGTATACACATCAAGGAAAGGAACTCCTGAGTTTTGGGGTATGTGCACATTCAGTTTTTCTAAATAATGCCAAATGTTTTCCTCAATTAGTTGCCTCAATTTATATTTCCACCAGCAATATATAAGAAGCTCTATATCCTCACCAATACTTGGTTTTTAAGTTCTTAAAATTTGCTGATCAGGTGGGTACCTAATTGTACTCATGGAAGTATTAATTTGCATTGTGCTGACTACTAATAAAAAGAACATCTTTTCATTTTTTATTGGCCATTTGATCTACCTCTTTTGTAAAGTGCCTGCTCAAGTCTTTATGAGACTTGTCTTTCAAAATAATAACTAGCATTTATTGAGTTCTTACTGTGTATTAAGCACTGTGCTAAGCACTTTACAAACATTTAATCTTCATATCACCCCTATGATTCATAGATAAGGAAACTCAGGTTTAGAGAGGTTAAATAGCTTGCTAACAATCACACAACTATGAAACAGTGGATTTAACATTTAAGCCCAGGTCTTTCTGACTCCAGAGTTCTTCAATTTCTTGGATAGTGTCTGGAAAGGGATTAGATTAGAGCCAGAGAGAACTTGTAAGGTGCTACTGCAGGATTTCAGCTAAAAAATAATAAGGGCATAAACCAAAGAATCATCAGTAGGACATAAGTACAAAGCAGCTAGACTCAGTAATGAACGTCATGGGTGAAGAAGAGGGAGGATTTTAGAAGTCTCAAGTTTTAAGACCTGTTGGCTAGGTAGATTCAATATTAGTCATACAATGTATATTTATATTCCAGGTGTTGTGGCAGGTTTTAAGAATATATTTTATGATTCTGTGATTCAATGAGAGATGAATTTAATTCACAGGATTATAAAGTTTAGGGTTTAAAGAGACCACAGTGTTTATTTGGGTCAACTCTTTACTGTTTTAAAATGTGGAACTTGGTGTGAAAATAGGTGAAGTGTCTTGTTCAAGATCATATGTTACTGTCAGGTTAAGAATAGACACCAAGCTGGCAACGAATGCAAAGAAATAGCAACTTGCTTGATTTTTTTACATTAATAAGTTAAAATAAAATCAACCTACTTTATCTCTTAAACATTTCTCACATCAGTTTCCTTTGAAATAAATCTATTGCTACAGCCAAAATTAGACCTCATTATCATTGTTAGCAGGTTTACTTAAAGTAGTCTAGCATATTATCTTCTTGCTCATGATTCTACCAGCTCTTATTTGCAGTTGTTACCATGTGACTGCCCTGCTTACTTTGATATGCTCCACGGCCTATGTAATAAATTCCCTTCTACTTAAAATATACCATACTCCCATCCACCTCCAGTTTAGGAATTGATGATCTCTCGAATTGCCTGGGGACACCAGTGTGCTTCAGTCTTATCATGCACTCAAGTGTTTCTTACCTCTGTGATTTACTTCATACTGTCTATTCCGCCTGTACTCAACCCACCCCTCCTTTACTTAGTCATTATTCATCGTTTTAGACCTTTGCAATTCAAAGAGTGATCTGGGGACCAGCAGCACGGACATTATCTGGGAACTTGATTAGAATAGCAGCATCTCAAGTCCCACCTACATCTACTGACTCAGAATCTTTCAAACAAGATTCTCAAGTGATTTAGTGTTTGGAGAAGCTGCTTAGACTCACTTTAGCCGTCATCAGATGTTATCTCCTTCCAGAAATCTTTCCTGACTCCTTCCATTAGGCATTCTTTCCTGGTGTTCTCACCGTAGCCTATGCATGTCTATCTCACTGCATTACCAGTGTGGTTTATTAACTGTTTATGTGTCTGTCTCTCCACCTTAGCCTGTGAGTAATTTGAGCCAAATCTAATTATCTTTGACTTTTCCATGCCTAGCACAGTGCCTGATACTTGGTAGTACTGCATGAATATGTGTTGAATGGTTGACAAAAGAAAGAAGAAAGAGCAAGATCTATCTATCTATCTATGTAGATAGATAGACAGACAGATAGATAGAAACAGAGGCAGGAAAATGAAAATTACAGGGAGAAAAAACATAGCCAAAGGGACTTTGTAAAGAAATAACTAGACTGCAAAATAATGCACCAAATATTGTACCTCTGGATATAATCTGGAAAGCAGCCTGACAGCCTGACAGAGAGTCTGGGTATAATCTGCAAAGCAGCCTGACAGCCTGACGGAGAGTCTACAATTTTATTTAAATAGATCTGGTGATAAATGTGAATATTGTTGCCAAATCCCTCAGAAGCAAGGATTACCTTAATTTCTTAATTTTACCAAAATTTCTTAATTTTGTTATTGTTGTTGAGTAAATTTTGCCAAAATTTGTTTTACTTTTCTAAACAAAATGTCTTACTGTCCTTTTAACTAGTCAGAGACTGTTTGGAATATTTTGTGAAAGAAGATAGAGGATGCAGGTTTATCTTGAAGCTGTACTGGAGACAGAAGTTACAGACCTGTGAGTGGAGAGTAGGCACTTTATATAAAGGAACTTTCTGATTATTAGGATTGTTTGTCAGTCTGTGCTTTTTGAAAAGTAGCAAACTTTCCAGCACTGCAAGTATTTAACTGCATGGTTGACCAAATGTACTACTTTATGTGGGAGATTGAACTAAGTGACCTCTAGGGTTTAAGGTCCTTATGATTTATGTGTCTATATATGTTCAGAGAGGTGTGGGAAGAATGAGAGTTATAATAAAGATTATAATAGTGGATAACATTTATTGAGTGATTATTTTGTGCCACACACTGTTCAAGGCACTTTCCATGCACTGATTCATTTAATCTTCATAGAAATCCCCCTGAGCATTTCTATTTTACAAATCATGAAACTGAAACATAGGAGGCTTAGTAACTTGCCCTAGGTCATGCAGCTAGTGGTGGTAGACCCAGGGAATCCAACTCTGGAGCACTTCCTTTTTTATTACTATGTTGTATCCTTTTCAGAATTAAAGGTAAAAGTTGGACCTAAGTGGAGCCTTAAACATTGATATGGTTTCCAGGTAAGGGTAAGAACAGGGATTCCAAGAAATGATAGCAGCATAATCAAAGTAAAAAGTGATAGAAGTGAGCATAACAGGTTTGTGGAAGCAAATATCTTATACATGGGGATGAATAAGAGAATATTCAGAAATATGTCATTATAGTGCTGCTCTGTCTTGCTTCTCCATGGATGCAAGTTACCAAGGTAGGAAACTAAATCCTTAGGGCTATTGAACCTTAGTAAGACCAACATAAGTAGACCTTTTAAAGGCTTTTCACTCTTAGGAAGATAGATTTGAGAGGTCCCAAGTAATTTGATGTCAGATCAGGAAAATCATACTATTTTCCTGGAACTTAGCTGAAGAATGAGTCAGCATAAATTTTAGGATATTTCAGATTCTTCATAAAGAATTCTCCATATTCTGATAAATAGTATCACAGGAACTACTATTAAAATAAAAGTATGAGATATTAATGAAGATGTGATTAACATAAGAAACCTCAGATTAGGGCTTATTGGAAAATTTAGTCTACAGTTTAACAGCATTCATTACATGTGATAATGTATTATTTATGGTGTAGATGCCAGAATTTATATATGCCAGATATTTCAAAGTTTTCTTTCAAGTTGTACCTTTGGAAGCTCTAGTTGGTTTTTTGGTGCTTTAAATCCTTGAGGCCCACTTTCAAATGCCTTTAAACTTGAGAATGGATAACCTTGACAGTATTGTTTTTAGAAAGTCATTTATAAATCTTAAGATAATAATTCTGCTTTGGAATTTAGTTTATTACGATTTAAAGATATTACACTCCCCCCTTCCCCTCCCCCCCCAAAAAGATTGAATTGTATTAGACAAAAACTATGTGAAATAGTGGGGAGGAAACAATTAATTTAAGCTGGTTATTTTTTTAAGCTGTTTTTCATTTTTTATGAGTTTCAGCCAAATGTATCATGTCATGTGTCTGTTGACTATGTTCTTGCCCACCAGGGTTCAGGTCAGCAATGTGGAACATCACAGGCAATCAAATCTCATATGCTGACCTTCTTTTCTAGTTTTGGTCCTAAGTATAGATATCTGACCCTGTGTCATGATTTAAGGAGACAAAATGCTGTCTGATTCTCAACTCTCTCTGTTTCTGAACCTGATATAATGTGTGAAATTTCCACTTACTCCTTTGGTTGAAGACTGTTCCTGTTAAAATGGAAATGTTATGGGAATTCCCTATTGGTCCAGTGGTTAGGACTTGGTGCTTTCACTGCTGGGGCCCAGGTTCAATCCCTGGTCAGGGAACTAAGATCCTGAAAGCCATGCAATGGCCAAAAAAAAAAAAAAAAACAAAAAACAAAACCAAAGAAATGTTATGAGGTAAAGTGGTTGGCTAGCTAATCTGATAAACTAACTTGAGTTAAGGTGTGAATTGGTGTTAATGGATTTTGAATCTAGATAACATCCACACTTGGATAAATGTCTTAATTCATTAACATAGGAGACTAAGGAAATGGAATATATAGGAAAGGTTTTTACATGGGGAAGGAATCAAGAGTGGTCTGAAAGAGAGTGCTTTGTTAGGGGTTTAGCAGATTATTTTAAAATTTTCATTATGTTGTTCCTGGAAAAGGAAGAGAACTTGATATTAGAGTCTCATTGCAGTTTTGTCATGAATTAATATTCCTTTGGGCAAGTCTTAACCTAGCTGAATTTCAACTGTGTATGAGGGAGTTATGATAGGTGATGTTTAAATTTCTTTTTTAAAGCATGGAATAACACACAAAAAGCCAGGTGAAGTGGAATACCTTGGTGAGGGTAACCTTGGCCAGTGAAGGAACTTCATAGGGATGAAAAGCTGCTTCATGGACAGCTGAAAGGAAAGAATAGGCCAGATGGAGGATTAGAAGGATCTTGAACACAGGCTTGCCTATGCCCAATTTTTGCTTTGACCCTCCCCCTTTTATTATCTTTGCCTTAATTCTACCTATTCTCACTCTAAATCTAGAGATAATATATTTTAGTTATAGGAAGTAACTTCTAATTATTGAGACTTTATTATCCATAAGGAATACAATTTATGCATAGGCAACCAAATTGACTGCATCTATTTCCCTAATTTGTAGCTTTCTTTATCCTAAAATTATCCTCTGATAGTGAAGGACTAGTGTGCATAAAGGTTTGTTTATTGATTTATTTATGAGAGGATTCTTTAAAAATTTGTCTTTAAAATCATGGTTTCTAAGCTGTATTGGGATTTACCAACACATCAGATGAAACTACTGATGTCTTAATCACCTTAGATATTATATCAATACAACACATTTACATGAAGGTTAATAGATATTTTCAGTGGGCAGATTACTCTGGTAGAATCTTTGAAGAATGAAAAAGACACAGTTCTTCCCTTTTTCCCTCTCTCCCTCCCTCCTTTTTTCCTTCCTTTTTCCCTTCCTCTCTCCCTGCCATGCTCTCTCCTTCCTCTCCCTCCTTCCTTCTTTGCTTTCTCCCTCAGGTATTTACTGGCTTCCTCCTCTGTGCTTGGTGCTGCAGCATCAGAGATAAATTCATCTCACACATAAGATAGATAGTTGCTTTAACAGAGGTGAGTTCAGGGAACAGTGTGATTACAAACGATTCACCTATCGCCCAGACATTCTCAACTGGGGTTCCACAGAATGACATGCGTCCCAGCGCTCTAAGGCAGCAATTCTCAGACTTTGTGGTCTCATGATTCCTTTACACACTTGACAATTATTATATCCATTGGTATTTACCATGTCAGAAATTAAGATATCAATTTGAAATATTTAGGTAATTAAGAATTAACAACAGTAAACTGTTACATATGTTAAATAAAATATCTAGAATGTATCTTTTAATGAAAACTGCTTTTTACTAACCAAAAATAATTTAGTGACAAGCATGGTATTACATTTTTGCAAATCTGTTTAATGACTGGTTTAATAGAAGACAGCTGAATTCTCTTATCTACTTATGCCTTCAATCTGCTGTTATATCACACATCATGCAGCCTCCGGAGGACTCTACTGTACATATGAGAGAAAATGAGAGTGAAAATGGCAAACTGTGTCGTAATATTATTTGGAGTTAGTTTTGACCTCAGGGGCCCCTCTAAAAAAGTCTTGGGGACCTTCAGGGTATCTGTGTACTATGCTTGGAGAACCACTTCTAAAAAGCATCTACTCTATGTAATGAATTAACATCTCTTTTATGATCTAGAATGGTAACATTCCTGGAAAAACAGAGAAATAGTGTGTTTGGTCATTCAGAGGAGGACCCCTAGATGTGAAAGTCTGTAAGATTATAACCTCTGTGTAGGCAGAGATCTGTTTCTCTTTTTTACCTACTGGCTGTCACAGGGCCTGACACATTGTTGACTCTCTGTGAATGTCAGGGATAGAACATTCTAATAAGTCAGATGTCCTTTCATAAGTCACAATAGCCCTAGGTAGAATATGGGGAATGCAACAGATAAAGGTTAAAAGGGTATTGTGGACTTTGAGGGAGCAGCCATTTTCAACTGAGGTATTAGAGGGATTCATGGAGGAGACAGCATCAGAGTGGAATTGTGAAGATAGTTTTAGTAGTCAGTGTTGGAGTTGGAAAAGTTACTTCTAGAAGAGGGAACAGAGTGAGAAAAGAGAAGAGTGAGCTTTGGGGTTCAGAAAGTTAGGCTTGTGTGATCTAGGCACAGAGGAGATGGCATTCAGGGAAATGGCTGGGAAAAAGACTGGGGACTGATTAAGGGAGGCTGTGAAATTCCTTCTATGAAGGAATTTGGGTCTGTTTCCACAGACAATGAAGAGCTACTGCTGTTTTCTGAACAGGCTGAAGAAAATGATTCTGGGAGCAATATTGAGACTGGTTTGGGGAGGAGAGAGGATGGATGCAATGAGAGAGGAGGGAGGCAATGAGAATCCAGCTTGAAGAAGAGGTAGTAAGAATTGGTGTGGAAGGCTCCAGTAGATAGAGAAGGCCCCCACTTTCAGGTAATTCGGAGTAAGTTGTAAAAGAGATAGCGCTTCAGTCAGTAAGGAAGGGGAATGCTAGGTTCCTTATGATTTCATTGTAGACCCAGCCACAGTATTACTAAGCAATTATACAAAGGTCCTTGGACTTTGGTTTCTCCATATATAAAATGTAGAAATGGATCGCTTGCCTATTTGTGTCACAAGAGTCCATGTAAGGATTAATGAGCTTTTTGACAGAAAGGCGCTCTATTAATCTAAGCCATCAATAATATACATGAGAATGTTTGCCGGGTGCTTTTGCTCCAATGTGGAAGGCTGCTATGCAAATATGAACTACTGCCTGGAACTATTGTCATTGTTAATAATAGTAAAGTCATTACGATGAAATGCCTACACAGCAAACTTATTCTCTGTCAGTTCCAAAGTGAGACGATGAAGCCAGGCATGAAAGTCCATTCTATTTTGTTCATTATGAATCTTGCTCACTGTAAACTATTTTAAGAGTATTTGTATTTCATTGTATCTCATTATTTCCATCACTCTATTCTGGTCAGGTTTCTCATCGCTATCAGAGGCCTCCTTATCCTGAATTTTCTCTATGCAGCTAGAGGTGGTACAACATTTGATGTGTCTGGTACTTGCATCTGTGTTCTTGTTAATTGTGGCTACTTCCATTAATTTAACACTTAGCTGTATAGCATGGTGCTCAAGCATGTACACTCCAAAGTTAAACCATCTGGATTTAAACCCCAAATCTATTAGCTCATAGGAGATCCTGGGTAAGTCACATGATCTCTTTAGCTTCAGTTTCCTTATCTATAAAATGGTACTAATAATAACGCTGATGTCATAAGGTTATTGTAAGGGTAATGCATGTAAAACACATAACATAAAGTGCACAGTAACTGCCAGGTTTTGTTTTGGCTTGGGTCAAATTTATTACCATTATTGTCAACATGTTTTCTTTCCTAATCAGGTTCCTGTTCCATACTTTGTTAATTCGTTATTTGTTTACTGAGTTAATCTGTGACCACATGATTTATCATCAGTCTTTTCTTTACCTAGAATAACATTCTTGAAGAATCCCCAAAATCTTAATTTTTTTTCATTGCCGTATATATATATATATATACATACATATATATGTATATATATATTCCCACTGGGCTTTCTCTTGCCTAGAAAATCAGGTATTTAATTGTGCTGTGAATATAAGGGATCTAATAACTTGTTCTAACCATCCAACTGGTATTATTTCCCATGGCACATTGTTATTTTCCCACACAATCTTCCTATAAAGAAAATTTTCTGGCCATCTTCCTTCTTGATTCTTGTATTTTATTCAATCTGTTCCCAAGATCTGTAACAGTATGTTTCTGTCCTTGCTATCCATCATGTCTTTCTGGACTTCTAAAGGCACCTTCCCATATGAGCTCAGATCCATTGGGATCCATTTGAAACATACACCAAGCCCTTGGTACATGGTGTTGAGGCTCAGTGAGTGGTTTGGGCTACAGCAAAACCCGTACTCTGCTCACCAAACAAAAGTTCATTTTTATAATTTGCATAAATACTTCAAGAGTTATTGGACTGCTGTGGTCCTGCTCAGTGCCCCGTCAGTTGTTATCCATTACTATTGATATGTGATGCTTATAAAGTCCTGTGAGTTTTGGCCCCGTATATCATTGGCAGATTCTCCTCTTGTCACAGCTGCATGGACTGAATATTCATCCACTCTCTCGCTCTACGTTGCCTCTAACTTCTATGAGACAGGAAGCACATGAAGGTAATGGTCTTGCTTCCTATGAAAGGTTGATCCTTATTTGCTAATAGTGAATCTATTCAAATTGTAGAGGACAGAATGAAAATGACTACTGAAAATAGCTGCTGTTAGAGGTGGGAAGATGATTGAGTAGTAAGGCAAATCAGAATAAATTAGCATTTAATCAGTTCCTTCTTTTGTAATTCCAGTGTTGAATACCTGTCTTAATCATTCTGACTCAGAAATTGTTTAGATGGATATACTAGAAGGGAGTTTCCTTTTTGAAAATTGTGATGCTCAATCTGATACTGGGTCACTGAGATTTAAATTTAGCACCTCAGCTTTACCCACCTTTCAGTATGAGGTACACTTACTTTAGCCATCTGCTAATTGTGTGATCTTGGCCTGGTTTCTTGGTTTTCTCATTTGTAAAATAGGAACAATAAATGCATCTGTCTCGTAAGGTAGTTTTGAGAATTTTACTTAATTTTCACAAGAGATGTAAAATATAAGAGAGCTTAAGTTATTAGAACAATGCCTGGCACAGAGCAAAGCTTCAATACCTATTAGCAAGTATTATTACCCATCTGAAATAGCGTGGTGGTGCAGAGCTTGATTCTGGAATCAGACTGCTGGGCTTGAGTCCTAACTCTATCGCTTGCTGCCTGCATAATTTTGGACTCCTCTATAACCTCTCTGAGGTTGTGTTTCATTTATAACTGGGACAGTGTGTATCTACTTCACAGAGTTTATGTGAGGAATAAATGGAAGTCACAGAGTGTAATTTTCATTGAATATTAGATATTATTTTTGTAATCCTTATGACACATGCATTATATAGTAATTATAATAGTAAATGCTCACAGAGCACTTACTCTGAGTCAGGCAATATCTCAAGTACGCTACATGTATTATCTCATTTATTCTTCACAATACCTTACAGTGAGGTAGGTACTATTACTATGCTCCTTTTACAGATGAGTAAACTGTGGCACAGAGAGGTTAAGCAACATGTTCAAGGTCCCAGAGTTAGTGAGTGGTGGAGCAGAATCTGAACACTATGCATTACACTTTATTGCCTCTTTACTTATGACAATAAAGAAACAAGTTGACTACAGTGTCTGGAGAGTGAAATTAGACTGTTAGGCTAATGATTGAGGCTCTCACTGTGTCCTACCCTCTTTCAAATCCTAAATCTATTCATATGGTCAGATAAACCTAGTGAAAATGAAGATTAATAAGTAGCACTAAGGAAGAAGAGAAGGTAAGGCAGTTCGTAAAAGGGGGAACTGAAGACTCTGTGGTTGAGTAAGGAAGGGAAGCCTCCAGGCCTTCTTGCCCCAGGTAAACTCTTCCTGTCCTGGGGTGAGGTGAGAGGGCAGGTTCACACAAAGACTTCTCGTCTTGTTTAGCTCCAGCTTCTCCCCTTTTCCTGCTTCTGCCTTAGTCACTGCACGACTGTCTGAAGCCCCAGGCAATCACATATATTTCCTACTTATTTATAATTAAAATAAGTGTTATTTTATTGTGCTTTAGCCTCTGTATGTCCCTGGCAATAGTTGAGATCACTTTGTCCTGTACTGCAGCCCTGCTCTTACACTCTGTATAACAGAATAGTGCCTGACTGCAGAGTATGGGGCCAAGGGGCTTTGGCTTTCAAGTCATACAGATCAGATCCAAATTCCCAATCTGACACTGGGCAGTTACTTAACAATTTTAAGACTTCCTTTCCTTATATATGAAATGGTTATGTTTTACATATCCCATAGTTTTTGAGAGAATTGAATGTGAAACATTTTAATATGGCATCTGGCTAGAGCAGGGAATTGCATTTTGTTATTGTTACTATAACACTAAAACTTTGAAAAATATTGGTTTGCTTTGGATCATTACCAAGCAGTTTCATATTGAAATAACTAAAGAAACTCAGTTGTTATCATGACATATGCCCTGGGGTACTTTCATCCTCATTTTCATCCTCATTAGCATGTATACTCTGGAGTGACCCCTACTAGGTCTGGGAAAAGCAAGCTGTGGAAATGGTATAGGGCTGGGAAGTGCAAGAAAAAAAATGGGTCTGTAAAATAGTACTCTGCTGTTTATTTATGTAAGTGAGATGATGTATGTGGAAGTGCTTTGCAGATTCTCAAATTCTTTGCAAATATAAGATTAAAGAATAATTTCCATAGGAATTCTAACAAGAGGAGAAGCGTGGAATTAGCCAAGGAAGGTAGAGGAAGAGGAGATCTTGCATTATATGTTAAGGAAAGTATGATAGGATTGAAGGAAACTGGAATTTGAACAACTGGACTCTTAGAAAAAGGCAAATAGGTAGATATTGGGAAAGAACATATGATAAGGATAAAATAACCAGTCTGATAGTATTTGAATATTTTGGCAAATTAATGGGGGCTGGAGTGTCAGGTAGAGAATTCTAAATGATATTCGGTCAACCTCAGCCCATTCCCGGCATCAGTGCTTGGTCACACATAGTGATTCACATGGTGATCCAGGGAAGTAGAGAACAACATTTTCTTTCATTATACGTGGAGTGGCAATTGCAGATATATTGGGAGCTCTGCTCCAGCTCTTGATCGATGTGCTGATGTAATGACTCTTCTTGGGTTGCAAGCTTGCTGAATTATACAATCATGTTTGATGCAGATGTCCACCATCTTACGGACCCAGAATGCTTATCACTTTTCATTTCCCCATTCTCTCTCGGGTGTGAGGCAGCTTCTTTTTCATGACTCTCGAACACAAAGGGGCTTATAACCCACCTTGTTCTGTACATCCACTCATGCAAGTGTAGACAGAGACCTTGACAAGTGCCTGAAGTATCTATCTGAAGTGACTCAGGTATGATTTGACTTTCTTGGGTGATCAAAATGATTATCAACCTCTATCACAAGTGCAGAAAACTGTTTCTAAATTTAATCTATGGAAAGACTTCTTGCTACATTAAACTTACCATGTGGAGGTAAAGGTAATCTGGATGCACCGTAAGTTACCATATGATTTCAAGGATAGAATTAATTACATTTGTTCATTCAACAAATATTTATTGAACACTACTACTATGTGCCTGTTCTAGCTGTGGGGATACAATTATGAATGCAGTGGACTAAAAAAATCATTTCTGGCTTCATGAGCTTAAGTTATGGTTGAAGGAGATGGACAATAAACCAGAAGAACAAGTAAAATGTGTTGTATATTAGATGGTGGAAATGGTCAAGGAGAATATTAAAGCAGGAAAATGGATTGGAGAGTGTGGTAGAGGGTTACAGTTTTGGATACGATGACCAGGGAAGGGCTCCCTGGAGTGTTATTGAACAAAGACTTCTTTTGATATGTCTTCATGAGCATGTGTTTCCCCTCTCTGCATGATTCTATGTTTGTCCCTTTCAAAGCCCTATACTTGATAAAAGTGGAAGCACTTCCTGGATAAGTTCTCTAAGTCTTATCTTCCTGGATTATACCCTCTATTCAAGGGTCTGTGGGTGGCCCTAATTGCTTGATAGAACCTCCAAACAAGTTGCTAAGAATCACTTATAGGAGAAAGTAGGATTGGCAAGCTTAAGTTAAAACATTCAATTCTGCTTAAGACCAGGTCTCAAACAGCTAAGACCAAGTTCTAGAGTTAGTCACAGTGGTTTAGCTTTCCCCAAATACATATATCACTAATATAAAAGAAAACAATTTAAAGCTTTTAAAGTTATCTCTCTTCCGTGAAACTGATTTTGCCCTTACTTAGAAATTATCTGACATTAATTTATAGAAGTAATTTCATGTTCTAGTTGTTTTCTAAAGGTTATTGTATGGTATTTCTTTGTTCATTTATTATTTGATCTTACACTGATTTCAACATGAATTATGCTTGTCTTTTTATGTTGGAAAATCTTTTGTTTCTAGTTTGACTTCTTCTGACCAATTTCCAACTCAGAGGGCATCTCTGACGTTATACAAGTTGTGTAATGTATTATCCATTGCAGAGAGATAGATAGAGATATAGATAGAGATAGAGAAGAAAAAGAGGAAGGAGGAGAGAGTGAGAGAAAAACAGAGCAAGAAGATAAAAAGCAAAATGATTTAAAAAAAAAACAACTTCTTTTTAGCCTGTCATTTCTATCTTTAGGAACATTATCTGGTTGTTGCTTGTTACCTTATACTCTAAAGCAGGATCATTATGGGCCGGTTTAAATTTTAAAAATCACTTTCACATAGTGTTTATATACCAATGTATTTAACATGTTTGATACAAATGGCATTTATCTTTAGCTTCTAAGAGTTTTGTGATCTTGTATTTATTTTTTAATAAATTTATTTATTTATTTATTTTTGGCTGTGTTGGGTCTTTGTTGCTACGCATGGGCTTTCTCTAGCTGCGGTGAGTGGGGGCTGCTCTTTGTTGCGGTGCACTGGCTTCTCATGGCGGTGGCTTCTCTTGTTGCTGAGCATGGGCTCTAGGTGCGTGGGCTTCAGTAGTTGTGGCACGTGGGATCAGTAGTTGTGGCTCGCCTGCTCTAGTGTGCAGGCTCAGTAGTTGTGGTGCACGGGCTTAGTTGCTCTGCGGCATGTGGGATTTTCCTGGACCAGGGCTTGAACCCGTGTCCCCTGCATTGGCAGACAGATTCTTAACCACAGCGCCACCAGGGAAGTCCTGTGATCTTTTAATTTGAATAGACTTCTATGCCTAGCACAGTCTAACACATACACCAAATTATTAATATTTGTTGACCAAATCAAAGCATATATCAGGGGTATCCCAGGCATTTTATGAGTTACCTTTCACTGCATCAAAGCTATTGAGATGACATTGGAGGTGCAGGGTTGATGTGTGGAGATGGGCATTGACAGTAAACTCCTGTAGAGAATCTTAGCAGGTGAGTGCAGGTAGAAAATTAGGCTATCTTCCTTCCTCTTCCCTCTTACATCTTCCTGTTAGTATTGATGATATCAATCTTATCATCATATATGTGTATACATACATATATATATATTTGAATGCCTATTATTATTCTAGGCATTGAGCTCACAAAATGTCACGTCCTTGTATGATCATATTCTGGTGAGGGACACAGTTCCCTTCATAGCATGTATCACATTTTGTAATTATATAATTCATTTGTATGTTTACTTTAAACAGTTAAAAAAACTATGAGAACTATTCCTGGGGGGAGGGCTCCAGTATTTTCTGTGCGCATATTACCAGGATACTGAATATAGTTTAGGTGTCAAGAGAAAGTCTCCTTGAGTAAAGTTGTTTGGGTAGGAATTATCCAGACAAAGGAAGGATGTTGGTGGAATGGGAGAAAATCTCAGGCTGAGGAAACAGCATGTGTGAGAGTCCAGAGGTGACCAAGATTTGAAGAGCTGCAAGTTGTGCAAGAGAGAGAAGAATAACAAATGAGGCTTAAGAAATATTCAGGGTCCAGATTCCATCATGAAGGGCCTTGCATGCCGTGTTCATTATGACGTAGGAGGGTTGTAGCAAAGGGCTGGAGGCATGATCAGATCTGAGTGTAAAAGAAGGCTGCCTTTGCTGTATGGAAAATGTTTAGAGAGGGGGAGGGCCAATGGTAAAGAGACAAGGAGGCTGTTGCAGTGGTCCAGAGAGACATAGGAGTGGCCTGGACTTGCTGCTGCAGAGGTAGAAGAGAAGAGGCTGATCGTGTTCAAGGGATATTTAAAAGGGAGATAGAATGTGTAGGACTTGTTTGCATATGGAAGATGAGAGAATGACAGAGTCAGACATGATTCCTGGTTTTTGGCTTGAATGGCTATGTAGGTGGTGGCTGCAGTTTTAGAGAAAGGGAGCACTGGAGGAGGAACAGCCTTGGGAGAAAGATGAATTCGGCTATGGACATGTTGGATTTGAGATATCCAGTAGGCAGTTGCATAAGTATGTTTAAAGTTTAGGAAATAGGTGTGGGTTGGAGATTATGTTTAGGCTTCATCAGCAAGTAGAAGGACTCTGTAGCTGGCGGAGGGGCGGGTGGGGGAGAGAGAATCTAGGAACAAACCCTGATAAACACAAACAAAGAAGGAGAGAACCAAGAAGTAGGAGGAAAATTAGAATAAAAACCAATAAAAGCTAAAATATGTATGACAATTACTATGGCCAGGCACTATTTTATTTGCTTTTACATATATTAAATCAATTTACTCATCTCGAAAGTTTGGTAGTACTGTTATCTCTGATTTTACAGATGAAAAATAAGTGAGTACAAAAGAGGTTAAATGACTTAAAGACTGTCACACAGCCTGTATATGTAGAGCTGATTTAAATGTGGGCGTTCTGGCTTCAGATTTTGTGGGCTCTTTCTCTATGTTCTTCTGAAACCCATGAGGTTGTGCTATACAGAAACTCTGGAAAGAGAGGGAGTCTAGAGCCGTGTCACTTCCTAGAGGCCAAGGAAGATCAGGGCTGAAAGTTGCCATTAGGTTTAATGACATTCACCACTAACAAGAACTTGTTTGCTGTTGTGGTGGCCCAAGAAGACAGATCACAGTAGGCTGAGGATCTACTGAGAGATGAGGAAATAAAGGCAGCATGTATGGATGGTGTTGTCTAGCGGTTTGACAGAGGAGGTGAGGAGAGAGGAGTTGGGAAATTCTAGATGACAGACTTGGGATAGGAAAAATGTCATGGAAACGACTTGATGTGGGGGTAGAGCAGAGAGGGTTTTTTTTTTTTTTTTTTGGTTGCGTTGGGTCTTTGTTGCTGCGTGCGGGCTTTCTCTAGTTGCTGCGAGCGGGGGCTACTCTTTGTTGCAGTGCACGGGCTTCTCATTGCGGTGGCTTCTCTTGTTGCGGAGCATGGGCTCTAGGCGCACAGGCTTCAGCAGTTGTGGCACACGGGCTCAGTAGTTGTGGCTCGCGGGCTCTAGAGTGCAGGCTCTGTAGTTGTGGCACACGGGCTTAGTTGTTCTGAAGCATGTGGGATCTTCCCGGACCAGGGATCAAACCCGTGTCCCCTGCATTGGCAGACAGATTCTTAACCACTGCACCACCAGGGAAGTCCCAGAGAGGGGTTCCTTATGACAGGAATAAATATGAGAAACATTGCTTTTTCTTTTCTCTAGAAAAAAGAAACATTTTTCTTTTTCTAGAAGAAGGCAGGTATGGCCTAAAATAATCATAAGACAATCCTTGATTATAAATTAGAGCTTGTTATTTTAAAAAAATCTTTACAGCCATACAGTAATTAGTTGATTGCCGTTACCCATCAGTCAGCAGCATTAAATGTGGATGCAAAACCTGTGGCCAGAAACCTACTGATTAGTGATTTCTCTCTTGAGAACCTTAGAAACAAATACATTATAAATTTTACCCAGACATAAATAGAGTGCTCTTACCTAGGACAAGTGACAATTATATTTTAGTGCATTTCACTCCATTTGCTCACTTCCTTCCATTTATTACAGATGGCAAGAATTGCCTTGGGGAAGTTTCCCTAAAAATTGCTTTTCCTTATAGCTTCAAATCAGGTTTAATTTTGACCCTAGGCTTTTGTCTTAGAAGGTCAGTTGGACCGTCATCCCTGCTATAACCTCCAGATTATTAAGGACCTCTTGCGAAAGGTTTTGTGAAAGTTACAGGATGAACTGGCCTATTTCTCTGTGGGAAAGTAAGGCATGGGGAAATGTCACAAATGCCAAAATGGTACAATGCTGCATCAAACCACAATCAGTGCTTTCATAGCAAAGGTGGACTGGAACATGTTCTTTAATATTCTATGGAATTTGATAAGTGGCATTCTTTCCTTTTTCCATGATAGAGAGCTAAATTACTAAGAATATATATATATATATATATATATATATATATATATTTTACTGAATCTGTAAGATGTATTAATTCCACAAGTTTTTTGTTTTCCCTATCTTAAATCCACAGCATGAGTTTGATGACTTTGTGAAACTTTAGAATAATTTAAAAAAAAACAAAAACTTCCTGATGGGGGAGAATGATTTATAAAATGATGAACTTAAGTGTAAAGTTTGTATTTAATATAAAGTTTTATTTAAAATAAAGTTTATTTAAAGTTTTATTAAATTTATTTAAATGTAAAATGTATTTAAGTGTGCTTTTATTATTTTAGCACCTTAATTTTGTTGTATTAGTTTGTGATTTTTTAAACATCCATAGTACATTTGCACATTATTTGAAGAAAAAAGTAGTGTGCCATAAAGAACTTTGCTATATGGGCTTACTATAGCTTTTAAGGAAAACATGTAAGGTTATCGGTTAGTCATTTTCAAGTCCCCATTTGGGGCTAAAATGGGTCCCAAAGGAAAAGGAAAGTAAGATTAATGACAGAAAGACATAGTTAACCATTAAGTGAATTTCAGTTACAAACCCTGTAAAAGCATAGGCAAAACCAGTTAAAGAATCATTTTTCTTTAGTAGTAGTGTTTTTTTTTCTTCCAAACAGGCCTTGTGGATTATACTTGCTGAATCATTTGTCATATTGCGCATTTCCTCACATTAACTATAAAACATATTTCATGCGGTCCATTTCATGATTGATTTGTTGCTTTTAATAAAAAGTGCTTGAGCCTTCCCCTGTTAAAAGGCTTCAGTGACTATTTGCTTGAGGAAATTCTCAGCATATAGTCTTTGTTGAATGAAAAACAGGCAATGAAGCCAACTGAGAACATTTTTCTTTTCAGTTCAGTGAGATCATGAGAGTGAAGGAACACCTGTGCTCTCAGGGTACGCCTCTTAGTGTCCTTTTCTGAGAGTCGGAAACAGAGGTAGCTTCTTTTTTTTTTTTTTTTTTTTTTTTCCTGTTTAGCTTGTTCTGATGAGACTCTACTCTTGAGTTTAAAGGCTGATATAAGGGTGTGGAGGGGACTCTGTAATCACATTCGAACTTGAACATGGCTATACATCATGTTTGAGAAATTTCCTATATTCAAAGGAAGTCATGGAGTCTGCATTGTGTTCTGTGTCTTGCCTGTGTGCCATTAAGTGAGAGGATGGATGTTCCTTCCCTGCTTCTGTTGCTGTCTGCCTTGCATGGAATTATTTACACCTTTGGAAAGCCCATTTTTCCAACTCGTGCTTTGGTGAGCGCTTGAGAAAGGCTATAGAATGTCTTTGGTTGTAAGAACTTTCCTGGTGGATTAAGTCAAACTTGAGACAGGAAGGCATTGTTCCTACTGTCTTCACACCTCGCTTTTTAGCTTCCCTGTAAAGATTTGTCATTAGCTCAGGTGTTTAAATATATATAGTGACCTGCACTCTCTGAGTTTATAGATTTATTGTAGGTCATTCACAACATTGATAAACTGCTTGTCAATATTTATGTTTTCTCATTGGTAATTTTTTTCAAATTTTTTATTCAACAAACATTTATTGAGTATCTATACATTATGCTATAATTCTAGTATGAGAATGAATATTATACAGTTTCTACACATGATCTATTGGTACCCAGAAGGAACAATGACCAGTATATTTAACATATTTAATTAGCTTAACATTTTGACAAAAAATTCAGAATCCTAACCCATCATTATGACTATGTCAAGTTAACATATAGAAATGGAAGCAGCCCCCTTAGTAGTGATCCCTATAGCTTAGTCTCTACCAGAGCTTCCCTCAGGTGTGAAAGAGCAGATAGGGAAACGTAATGACAAAGATGAAGTTTATCTTGAAAGCCTGCTGCTTGCATCTGTTTTTGATTCACTCATGGGTACTTACAAATCCCATTAGGTTGAGGGGTTAAGCTAGCAGGTACCTGAGGTTCTCATGAACTTCTATTTGAACACAAAGAAACTGAAAATAAGTGCCATATTATTATTGTATCAATTCCCATAGAAAGATACTGATTATTCTGAACAACACAAGACAATACACATTTATGTGAATTCTCATACATGTAGATACTCATTTTAAGGGATAAGGACACCTATGTACACAAACTCACACACAGCAGGGTACACATATGTTCCTCTGTGTTCTCTCTGGTGACCCGTCATAACTGAACTTTCCTGAGTTAGGGATGTAAAATTCTACTAAATTAAAAGTCTAGAAAATAGTTGCATCTGTCAGTCCTAATCCAAGTAAGATTTGTTTTACCCCCTTCATTGCTCATGAGAGTTATCACTTTGGGCATGGCTGCATTTGAAAACAATAGAAGGCATTCTTAAAATATGTTTTCCCCAAAATGTTCATTCTTCCTCCCTCCCTTCCCCTTCCTTCCTTCCTTTCTTCATTCATTCATTTTGGGAAGGTAGAAATGAGGTGACCTCTAGTAAAAACTAGAGAATAAAATTATTCAGCAAAACTAGGGGAAGAAAAGGCAAATTTGTGACTCAGGATCTTTGCATAGGGGTATGGCAGGAGGTGCAGTGGAGAACAAAGTGATAAGAACAGGCATAGAAGGGAGGAGAAGTCACACTGTTGTGAGCCCCAAACAGGGATCTCTTTTTGCTGACCTTGTCCTTGACCATGGCAACAGGTTGTGGATAGTAAAATGCATCTTCCTCTTTATTACACAGTGCTGGTTTCCTACTTAAATAAAACTGTAATATAACAACGCAGTTTAGTGTCTAGATTAATTGTGTTCTTAAAATCTCTGTAATAGTAATAATGTGAAAAAGGGTAGAACTAAGAGATCAGTGAATTATGTATAAACTTATGTACATATAAGTTATATAAAAAAACTTATATATGTTTATCCAGTTGATTAAGATATGTTTTAATATGTTTATATTTGTGGAGAGTGATTACAAATAGAGTTTATAACATTTAATAAACTAAATAAATATTGAGACTTTAGGAAAAATAGTATTTAAAAATACAGTATTATGCTACTTAATGATGCATTACATAGGACGTTGAGATCATGTTGTCCTACAAAGGACTGTATTCAATGCAAGAGTGAAACTTGTAAATGTTTAAATAGTTGCAAAAGAAAGTAGTGCTATAAGTAATTCAGGGAAAAGTGTCGAACATTATAAGGTAGAATTCCTTAAGGTTTTATTGGTTAAAGAAGCATGTTGGCCCTGACTGAAGAAAAAAAATTCATGTTTTTTAAACCTCAGGGTGAGATAATTTTTAAAACACTGGGGTAAGATAATCTGTGGTAGAAGTCAAAAACAAAAATCAAGGTATTGTGCATTTGGTAAACTTCTTTTGGAATACCCAAGGTTTCCAAGATTTGTAAAATTTAATAAAGTATTTGACTTTAAACTGGATGGATTACATACCATGTGAAATAGAAAGAGGATGAGTCCTTGTACATTATATCTACTCCCACTACACAGTTATGAAAAGGTTCTTAAAAGAGATTTAAGAATGCTGAAAGTAATATAACAAGGAACAAGGTGGTTGAATACTTACACAGTGTAGGTTTAAAATCAAGTAAGTGTATATATTTCCTGTGCTACTAGGCATATTTATATAATTGTTAGCATGAACAGTTTACTCCATATTTCATTAGCTATTTTATCTCCATACTGAATGTGGTCTACTTTTAGTTCTGTTATTTGTTATTGCTTAATTTCTTTTCCAATGGTGAAAAGAGCTATAGACTCGTACTTGGTAGATTTTCAGCTATTTCATCTTAAAAGTCTCGTGTAAACTGACCCCAGATGACTCCAGAGGTGTACTACTCTAAAAGGAGTTTAGACTGTTATCCAATGGGCCTCCTTTTTCAACGCTTAAGGGGAGTTGCCAGAGGAAGGGAGAAGCTATGGCATGCCACCTCACCATTAAATCTCCTCTCAAGTGCTACTGCCCAGCTCAGCCCTTACCACTTCTTGGCCAAATCACGGCAGTTACCTCCCTCCTGGTCTCTGCCTCAGCTCTCTCCACACTTGAATACATCAGCCACAATGATGTCAGAATGAACTTTTGAAAATAGGCTGGACATGCCTCCTCCCTGCTGACATGTATCCACTGGTTCTCAAAGTCCAACTTTCTTACCGCAGTAACCAAGTCTCTTTACATTCTTGCCAGCCTCATTTCCTGGCCTTTGTGAATCTGAGACTCTGGTTATTCCCTGAACACGCCATGTTCTTTCATGCATTTCCTTCTGACAGGAGTATTCTGTGCCTGCTAATTTCAGGCTCTGACTGGGTAAGTCACATTTATTTTGCAGTGTCTCTGACTCTGTGAAGGCCTTTCTGGGCATTTTCACACCCAGCAAAAATAATGCTCCCTTTTCTTGTTCCTCATACCTCTTTTGACTGAGACGTCCTCAAAGATAGGGTTATTTTCTTCTTACCAGTCCTCTGGTACTCTGTATGAACATGCTAGGTGCTCAATTAATATTGGTTGACAAACGAATACATTCTTCTTAGAGTTTTTGCTTTATAAATTCTTCATGTAGTCTTTTCTCCGTGATAATTTACCCATTTGATACTGGTTAAGTATGTATTAGTAATCTAAATCAAATTATTGTTTAAACTAAGGAAACAAGGTGAAATGAATTAAGGTGTAGCATTCTACAATAAATAATTTTTTACTTAAAAGCTTCTTTATGGGCTTCCCTGGTGGCGCAGTGGTTGCGCGTCCGCCTGCCGATGCAGGGGAACCGGGTTCGCGCCCCGGTCTGGGAGGATCCCACGTGCCGCGGAGTGGCTGGGCCCGTGAGCCATGGCCACTGAGCCTGCGCGTCCGGAGCCTGTGCTCCACAATGGGAGAGGCCGCAACAGAGGGAGGCCCGCATACCACAAAAAAAAAAAAAAAAACAAAAAAAAACCTTCTTTACATTGCAACTATAATAAAAATAACAATGTTCTAATTTGAGTTTTTGCAACTTTCAAATAAGCATTACAATATTATTGGCTGTAGTTATTATGCTACATGTTATATCCCCTTATCTATTCTATAACTGGAAGTTTGTTTCTCTTGACGTCCTTCACCCATTGTGCGCCCTACCCCCACCCTGCACTCCTCTTCCTGCTAGCAACCACCATTCTGTTCTCTGTATCTATGACTTTTGTTTTCTACATTCCATATATAGGTGAGATCATATGGTATTTGTCTCTCTTTGTCTGACTTATTTCACTTAGCATAGTTCCCCAAGATCTAGCCATGTTATTGCAAATGGCAAGATTTCTTTCTTTTTTATGGCTAGTAATATTCCATTGTGTGTATATGTATGTATGTGCGTGATGTGTGTGTGTATCACATCTTCTTTATTTATTCATCCATCCATGGACACTTAGGTTGGTTTCATATCTTGGCTGTTGTAAATAATGCTGCAATGAACATAGTGGTGTGTATATCTTTTCAAATTAGTGTTTCCACTTTCTTCAGATTAATATCCAGAAGTGGAATTGCTGGATCATATGGTAGTTCTCATTTTAATTTTCTGAGGAACCATCATACTATTTTCCATAGTGGCTGTACCAATTTACATTCCCACCAACAGTGAACAAGGGTTCCTTTTTCTCCACATGCTTGCCAAAACTTACTTGTTACCTTTTTGATGATAGCCATTCCAACAGGTGTGAGGTGATATCTCATTATGGTTTTCATCTGCATTTCCCTGATGATTAGTTATGTTGAGCATCTTTTCATGTGCCTGTTGACCATCTGTATATCTTCTTTGGAAAAATGTCTTTCAGATCCTCTGCCAATTTTTAAATCAGATTGTTTGTGTTTTTTTGCTATTGAGTTGTATGGGTTCTTCATATATTTTGGATATTAACCTCTTATCTGTTATATGATTTGCCAATATTCAGTAGGTTGCCTTTTCATTTTGTTGATGTTTTCCTTTGCAATGCAGAAGCTTTTTAGCTTGATGAAGTCCCACTTGTTTATTTTTGCTTTTTTTGCCTTTGCTTTTGGAGTCAGATCCAAAAAATTATCACCAAGACTAATGTCAAGGAGCTTACCACCTATGTTTTATCCTAGGAAACAGGGTTTTAGTTTTTAATCCATTTCGAGTTAATTTTTCTGTATGGTGTAAGATAGTAGTCTAGTTTCATTCTTTTGCATGTGACTGTCCCGTTTTCCCAATACCATTTATTAAAGAGATTGTCCTTTCCCCATTGTATATTCTTGCCTCTTTTTTCATAAATTACTTGACCACTTATGCATGGGTTTATTTCTGGGCTCTCTCTTCTGTTCCATTGACCTATGTGGCTGTTTTTATGGCAATACTATACTGTTTTGATTACTACAGCTTTGTAATATAGTTTGAAATCAGAGAGTGTGATGTCTCCTGCTTTGTTCTTCTTTCTCAAGATTACTTTGGCTATTTGGGATCTTTTGTGGTTCCATACAAATTTAAGAATTCTTGTTCCAATTCTGTGAAAAATGCCACTGGAATTCTGATAGAGATTGCATTGAATATGTAGATTGCTTTGGGTAATATGAGCCTTTCAACAACATTAATTCTTCCAATCCATGAGCACAGAATATCTTTCCATTTGTTTGTATCTTCTTCAATTTCTTTCACCAGTGTCTTATAATTTTCAGTGTACAGGTCTTTCACCTCTTCGGTTAAATTTTTTCTTGGGTATTTTTTAAATGCAATTGTAAATGAGATTGTTTTCTTAATTTCTCTTTCTGATAGTTTGCTGTTAGTGTACAGAAACACAGAAGATTTTTGTACATCGATTTTGTATCCTGCAACTTTACTAGATTAGTTTATTAGTTCTAAGAGTTTTTTGGTGGAGTCTAGAGTTTTCTATATATTAAATCATGTTGTCTGCAAATAGTGACAGATTTACTTCTTCCTTTCCAATTTGGGTGCCTTTTATTTCTCTTTTTTGTCTAATTGCTATGGCTGGGACTTCCAATACTATGCTGAATAAAAGTGGCAAGTGTGGGCATCCTTGCCTTGTTCCTGATTTTAGAGAAAAGCTTTCAGCTTTTCACTGTTGAGTATGATGTTAGCTGTGGTCTTGCCATATATGGTCTTTACTACGTTGAGGTATGTTCCTTCTATACCTACTTTGTTGACAGTTTTTATCATGAATGGATGTTGAATTTTGTCAAATGCTTTTCCTGCATTTATTGAGAGATTCATTTGATTTTTATCCGTCATTTTTAATATGGTATATCATGTAGATTGATATGCATATGTTGAACCATCCTTGCATCACTGGTATAAATCCCACTTGATCATGGTGTCTGATCCTTTTAATGTATTGTTGAATTTGACTTGCTAATATTTTTTCTGGGGAGTTTTGCATGTATGTTCATCAGGGATATTGGCCTGTATTTTTCTTTTTTGTGGTGTCTTTGTCTGGTTTTGGTGTCAGCATAATGCTGGCCTCATAAAATAAGTTTGAAAACATTTATTCCTCTATAATTTTTGGGGGGAAATGTTTGAGAAGTTTAGGTATTAAATCTTTTTTAAATGTTTGGTGAAGCTGTCTAGAAATGGACTTTTGCTAGTTGGGAGGGTTTTGATTAATGATTCAATATTTTTTCCAGTGATTGGTCTATTCAGATTTTCTATTTCTTCATGATTCAGTCTTTGGAAGATTGTATGTTTTTAGGAATTTATCCATTTCTTCTACGTTGTCCAATTTGTTGATGTGTAATTGTTCATAGTAGTCTCTTATTATCCTTTGTATTTCTGTGGTATCTGTTGTGATCTCTTTAATTTATGATTTTGTTTATTTGAGACCTATCTCTTTGTTTTTCTTGCTAAGTCTAGCTAAAGGTTTGTCAATTAAAAAAAAAATCTTTTCAAAGAACTATCTATTTGTTTCGTTGATCTTTTCTATTGTCTTTTAGTCTCTATTTAATTTATTTCCATTCTGATCTTTGTCATTTCCTTCCTTCTACTAACTTTGGACTTTGTTGTTTTTTTTTTCTAGTCCCTTTATGTGTAAAGTTATATTATTTGAGATTTTTCTTATTTCTTGAGGTAGACCTGTATCTATGTGACCTTTTCTCTTAGAACTGCTATAGCTGCATCCTATAGATTTTGGTAAGTTGTACTTCCATGTTCACTTGCCTCAATATATATTTTGATTTCTCCTTTGATTTCTTTGTTGACCCATTGGTTGTTTAGTAGCATGTTGCTTAATTTTCAAAAAATTGTGATATTTTTCTGTTTTCTTCTTGCAGTTGATTTCAATTCATACCACTGTGGTTGGAAAAGATGCTTGCTATGATTTTAGTCTTTTAAAATTTATTGATACTTGTTTTGTGGCCTAACATATGCTCTATCCTAGAGAATGCCCCATGTGCACTTGAGAAGAATGTGTATTCTGCTGCTTTTGTGTGAAATGTTTTATACATATATGAAGTCTACCTATTCTAACATGTCATTTAATGCCAAAGTTTCCTTATTGATTTTCTCTGTAGATAATCTATCCATTGATATAATTGGGGTATTAAAATCCCCTAATTTTATTGTATTGCTATCAATTTCTCTCTTTTATATCTGTTAATATTTGCTTTATATATTTAGGTGCTTCTATGTTGGGTACACAAATATTTACAAATGTTATATCCTTTTGTTAGATTGACCCCTTTATCATTACATAATGCCCTTCTTTGTTGGTTATTATAGTCTATGTTTTAATATATATTTTGTTTGATATAGGTATAGCTATACCTATACCTATATAGGTATACCCTAGCTTTTTATGATTTCCATTTGTGTGCAATATTTTTTTCCATCCCTTCACTTTCAGTCTCTCTTGTTCTTATGTCTGCGTCTGAAGTGAGTCTTGTATGCAGCATAAAGATGGGTCTTGTTTATTGTTTTTAATTTTAATCCATTCAGCCAGTCTATGTCTTTTGATTGGAGATTTAGTCAATGCACATTTAAAGTAATTATTGATAGACAACTGTTACTGCCATTTTGTTAATTGTTTTCTTGCTGTTTTGTAGTTCCTCTCTGTTCCTTTCTTCTTCTCTTGCTCTTTTTCCTTGTCGTTTGATGACTTTTATAGTGTTATTAGAATCCTTTCTTTTTATCTTTTGTGTATCTACTATAGGTGTTTGCTTTGTGTTTACCACAAGGCTTACATATAAGTCTATTTTAAGTTGATAGCAACTTAAGTATAAACTCATTCTAAAACTTTGTATTTTTACTCCTCCCCCACCTTTTATGTTTCTGAAGTCACATTTTACCTCTTTTTATTTTCTGTATCACTTAACTGATTATTTTATAGTTATTTTTAGTACTTTTTTTCTGTTAACCTTCATACTAGCTTTATAAGTGATTAATTCATTACCTTTACTGTATATATTTACCTTTACCAATGAGATTTATCCTTCCATGTGCTTTCTTGTTACCAATTAATTAATGCTCTTTCTTTCCAGTTTAAAGAAGTCCCTTTAACATTTCTTGTAAAGCTGGTTTAGTGGTGATGAACTCCTTTAGCTTCTGCTTGTCTGGAAAACACTTTATCTTTCTTTCAATTCTGAATGATAACGTTGATAGATAGAGTATTTTTGGTTAGAATTTTTTTCTGTTCAGCACTTTGAAAATATTGTGCCACTCCCTTTTGGCCTGCAAAGTTTCTGCTGAAAAATCTGCTGATAGTCTTATGGGGCTTCCCTTGAAGGGAACAAGTTGTTTTTCTCTTGCTGCTTTTAAGATTCTCTCTTTATCTTTAACTTTTGACATTTTAATTGTAATGTGTCTTTGTGTGAAACTTTTTGGATTCATCTTATTTAGACATTTCTAGGTTTCCTGGAATTAGATGTTTGTTTTGTTCCCCAGGTTAGGGAAGTTTTCAGCCATTATTTCTTCAAATAAGTTTTCTGCACCCTTCTCTTTCTTTTCACTTTCAGGAACCCCTATAATGCAAATGTTATTCTTCTTGATATTGTTCCATATGTCCCTTAAGCTATTTTCATTTTTTAAAACTCTTTTTTTCTTTTTTCTCTTCTGTTTGGGTGAGTTCCACTGCTCTGTCTTCTAGATAGCTAATCCTTTCTTCTGCTTCATCTAGTATAGTCTACTGTTGAACCCCTCTAATGTATTTCTCAGTTCAGTTAGTGTGTTCTTCAGCTCTGTGACTTCTGTTTGGCACTTCCTTATATTTTCTATCTCCTTATTGAATTTCTCACTATGTTCAGCTATTCTTCTGAGTTCAGTGAGCACCTTTATGACTATTACTCTGAACTCTCTTTATCAGATAAATTACTTACCTCTGTTTCATTAAGGTTTTTTTCCCCTGAGGTTTTATTTTTTTCTTTTATTTGGAATATATTCCTCTGTTTCTTTATTTTGCTTGACTTTCTGTGTTTGTTTCTATGTGTTAGGTGAAAGAGCTGCCTCTCCCAGTCTTGACAGAGTGGCTGTGTATAGGAGATGAACCTTATATTTCAACCTTGCACTAGCTCTTGGTTGTCTCTAGAAATTTTGTGATTGTCTAGCAGCCTGATTTATTCTTGAGAGGTCTCAGCTTTTGAGGGTGGTGGTGGTGTGTCAAGACCTGTCAGTATTCCAAAGGCAGGGATCACAGCACCTAGTTTCAGGCTGTTTGGAAGCCTGGCTTTCAGGCAGCTGCTTTTAAAGTGTGCAAATATATACAGTCCCATGGGATCATGGTTGTAAACCCTGTTTGCCTCCAGACCAGGTGATCTGGAGGTAACCCCTGGGCAACAGTTGCAGAACTTTGGATTTCAGATGAGTGTATCAACTCCTTTCTGAAAGGTACTGGCGAGTTCTAGTGAAGTTGAGGGAGAGTGCAAATATGGTGTTCCCTGGCCTACATTCCCTGAGAGCCCTTCTGTACCTTCTACATGTGTGGCATACCTGAAGTCTGCCCCATAAGCTGAAGCTCCAAGACAAGTAGATAGGCTTTTTTCACAGAAAGACTGGGGGTGTATTTCAGCCTGCTGTTTGTGTAGTGCCCTGGGAGTGGTAGCCTGCCAAGAACTGTCTCTCCAATTATTACAGTCCCATGGGACCCAGGAGCAGAAGCTCCCCAGTCACCAGAGTCAGATGATCAAGGAGCCTCCCCTATGTGGACTGTGTGTGCCTACCAGCTTTAGCAAGGCAGCAGGAGAGCACAGGAGCAGGGCACACCTCCAGGATGTTGTGGGGTGATGGGAGAGTACAGGGCCAGGGAGTGCCCACTGGTTCTTGCCAGGCCATGGGAAGGTACAGGGCTGAGATGTGCCTGCCAGCAATATCAGCATAGAGGGAGAGTGCAAAAATGGTCTGTTTAAGTGCCTCTGTCCCCAGAGAAGGTCCCAGCAGGCCCCCAGCCCTCTGGCAGACATAAAGATCATCAAATAAATCTCCTTCACATATAGTCTAGATGCTTTTAAAATTTCTGCTTCTGCACTGGTCCCTGGAGTGAGTGAGTCTATGTGCAAGCCCTTTAAGAGAAGCAGCTCAGTTCCCTCCATCCCTTTGGGTCCTCTGGACATGAGCCTCGTTGGTCTTCAAAGCCAGGTGTTTTGAGGGCTTGTCTCTCTGTTGCAGGTCTCCAGGATTAGCGTTCTTGATGTGGAGCACAAACCCCTTGCTCTTCAGGGAGAACTCTGGATTTGTGAGATCCCTTCCGATCCTGAGTCACTGTGCTGGAGGTGGGGTTTTTGGTGAGAGACCATGTCTCTGCCTCCCCTACTCATCTCAATGTGGCCCTTTTACTAATTGTGAAGAAACTGTTCAGCTAGTTTTCAGGTCTTTTTCAGAGGGAATTTTTCCATATGTAGCTGTAGGTTCAGTGTGTCTGTGAGCAGATAAGTTCGGGATCTTCCTATGTCAACAGGTTGAACCTACCCCAAAATTTTATTTAAAAATTCTGATACAGTCAAATCTTTTTGAAATCTATTTGAATTCCTAGATCTAAGAACGTGCATTTTTAAAAATAATAAACACTCATAATCAATTAGGGCTGTGTCTTGATAAAATTTAAGAAGTTTCTAACACCACACTCATATCTAAGATTGTATAGTAGTACTATTTGCTGATAATGTTAATTCAGTAAATGAAATGTGAAAGGCAGCATAGTATAGTGGTTAAGCAAACTGATTTTAGAGCCAAACTGTCAAAATATTGGCTCCACTAATTACTACTTGAATAACTTTGAGAAGTTACTGTACCTTAATTTCTTTTTATTTTAAATGGAGACAATCGTGGTAACCTTCCTTATAAGATGGTTTTATGAATTAAGTGAGTTATTTCATTTAAAAATGCCTAAGCTTCCAGTACAGTTAATAAGTATTAGTGGTTATCATTGTTAATATTCCTAAATTACATCACCACCTGCTCTTCCTCTGTGCTCTGTGAAACCCCACTTATTTAATTATTGGTGTAGGGTGTATTTAGGAGTATTTTCCAGTTCAAATTGCAGCATTAGTTGGAAGCTCACAGGTACAGAAGGATGAATTAAAAGGACAATGAAGGGAAAGTTGGAAATTAGAAACAAAGTCGAACTCCTCATTTCCTTTGTGTAAAAGTCCTTGTCCAAAACAATATACAATTTAGAAGACAATATGCACAACACAGAGAGTGCAATGGCTAAAGTATGAGAGCTTATGCAGGCTATAAACTAAAAAAGAATTTTAAAAAGCACAGTTTTTGCTATGAAGAGCAAATTTTATAGAGACACTGTGTGTGTGTGTGTGTGTGTGTGTGTGTGTGTGTGTGTGTATGAATAAAGATATGTGTTTTACAGGGTGCTCAGATTTACAAGTAGGTGGAAGAAATTCATAGATGAGAATTCCTGAAAAAGGGGAGTGACTAAGAAATGGGGGGAAAATAGGCTCATTAATGACACTCTTTATGATAGAATTTTTGCAATAGATTTTATGGATAATGTGAGTTTCTTATGTTTTGGAGATAGAATATATTCTTCTATCCATAACAATTTATTTGGTTATTACATGCACAAAATGAACAGAAGATAATTCCTCAGAGGAAGGAGGGATAAACCCAAATAAATGGCAATCTTAATATTTTCCCAGCTCTAATCATACCTCTGCCTAAACATCATCTTCTTTAGTGAACATCTCTTTTTAGTTCTTTAGTGAACATCTCTTTTACTCAACAGAAGTTGAGTTCAAATATTAAATATTATGAAGACAATATGGTGTAAGGAATCTGAAAACAAACTGCTACTTGTGTTCAAATCTTGATTCTGCCTTTTACAAGTTTTGTGATTTGGGTATTGTTTGACCACATTAAACCTCCATTTCCTCTATGAAATGGAAATAATAATAGTACATAAGAGGTAGAGTTGTTGTATGGACTGAGATAATGAATGTATGGTTCTAATATCTGGCATACAATAAGTGATCAATAAATATTGGTTATTATCTCTATATCTTGTCAGTTCTGCCGTTAAATTATGTCCTCTAATGCATAATATGGCCCTTCTCTTAGGCTCAGATGTTGATATTGCTTCTCCAAAACCTTTGCTGTGAACTTTCCAATCAAACAAAGAGAAGCTGTACAACATTTTCAATTTTACCATTTAGAATTGGTTAATAACAGATGAAGTAATAGTTCAGTCCTGCAATCTAGTTACGGCAAAGAAATACCCCTGTAACATCACTTGAATTTCTTAGAAAGGAGATCATTTCTCTTAAGATAGGTATTATTTTCATTCAGATGTTTTTCAGTGTATATTGTCTTTGGTGATTTGAGTCTCTTGATTGTCCCCAAATCAACTTACATGTTCTATACATAATAAATAATATAGTGCTATTGAATGTAATAGTAAAATAATTTTTGATAATTCTATTGTATAGAATCTTCTGACCAGGCGCTGATGTCACAGAGACTATGACAGGGAACTTTGATGTCATTAGTAGAATTCCTTTCTATTAAGATTATCTCCTCCCTTGAATTTTCAGTTTTTGTTTAGTCTGTTATAGGGGAGATTATGATTGTAAAATCTGATAGATCTGGTTTAGACTTTGATTCTGACACTTGGTTATTGTATAATCTTGGATAAGTTAGTTTTCCAAGGTACTCAGGATGATTTGGTGAGGTTTATATGTGATTACATAAATAAAACACTAAGTTTAATGTCTGGCACAGAGTTGTCAAACACTATTTCTAATTTATTTCAGACTTGTGCCTTGTCTGGCCTGCCCTGAATTTATAATAAAAATGAAATGTGAGACCACATTGAGAGATTCAGAGATTACACAGATTTGCTCCTGAGGGACCGTTAAGAAGAGAGCAGAGAGAAAGTTTACCTTTCATTACCAGCATTTCCTTTTCAACATGTGTGTGGTGGATTTCTGCTATATCTCCTGCTATAATAAATGTTATTTTTCAAAATGAACTCATTTTTTCTCTGAAATCTGAAAAGTAATACCTCCCTCATTCCTGACCTGAATATTTCAAATTTTGAATGACTTTGGTGAGCATCTAAGCCATAATTATTGACCTCAGGAAAGAGAACGGGGCTTCTCTGGGTCCAAGGGCAGGTCTGTAAATAAGGTTCTGTGGTAACATAGAGGGTAATTCCTATCTGATATGAGCCTTCTGTAACAAGCAACAAACCTCTGCTAGAGCTGCTGACATCTCAGAACAAGGTAGTCAGTCATATGAAGTGTGGACTTGAGTTCTTCCATAGGAGGGCCCCCCAGTTACTGACTCTTCTTCCCCTTTAAGCTCTACAAGGAGGTCAAACTTAAGTAGAAGGCTCTTAGACTTCTGTATAGGCGTTATTCAGGTTGGTTTGCCTCCTCCCTGCCAATTAATTTATGTTAGAATTCATAGCTTCACAGGTTTTTTGGTGCTGCCTTTGTCTCTGAGTTCCATAAATAGAAGCTCTGCAGAATGTGGTAGCTGTCTAGATTATGTTCTAAAATCTTTCGCATATAAGGGATGTATTCTCCTGAGAAGTGAGAAACTGATGCAGAAAGGAAATTTCAAGGACAAACAAATGCAAATTTTTCTGCTATTTTTCTGATCAGTAAACAAAACTGTCAGAAACTGTTCCCTAAATAGTTTCTCATGACTCAAAACATGCTATAGTGCTGTTTAAACACGTGCATTAATTTGGGACTATATTTTAGTTATTATAGATCAAGACAGATAATTTTAAGAAATTATGAACAGTTGATTTACAGTGGCATTTAAAATTTATCTGACTAATCTTTACAGAGCTTCATTTGAAAAGGAGATATATTACAAATGAGACAGTACATACTTGTCTTAGAATTACAGAATAAGTTTACATTTAGGATGTTTAGTAAATCAACCCATATAGGTTCTTTATTATCCAAAACTCTATGGCACTGAGTTCTTATTCTTTCTGTCAATAAATGTAGATATTCTACTTGATTTGGTATTAGACCATTTGGGAACTTGGAAGAGAAATAAACATTAGTCCAGAAAATGTGAATCAATTTAAATCACTGTGGGTTCTCATTAAAGTCTTGAAATATAATAGACTGTGGAGGAATTACGTTCCAACAAACAAGGTATAGAGGATCTTACCTGTTTGGTCTCATTATTTCTGAACTATGGATTGATAGATACATTTTCAAATTAAAGACTATATTAATTGGAATATCATAAGATGTCTAGTTTGACCCTCGCATGAAAACCACAGATTGGACAGGTTAACTGACTTGTTCAAGGTCATACAGCCACTTGGTAACAGAACTAGACTCCATGCCTCTTCTAACCACTGTTGTTCTTTAGATTTGACTACTGAAAATTTAGATTTGACTACTGAAAAAGTACTTTCAAGAATTTTCTTGAAAGAGACAATTTCCAAAAACTCTGAGTCTGCGGCAGAGATTGAAAAGGATTGAGTGTAAGTAGTATATTTCAGAGATCATTGCAGAGGGCAGGAGTGAGGGAGAGGGAGAGGGGAATGGGGGAAGAAGTCTCTACTGTGGGCAGTAGGGACTCAATTTGGTCAAGACTTCCTGAGAGGCAAACATTAGGTATCCCAGGTTATCTCCTTAAGGACTTGAGACAAAAGCACTTGGGAGCAGTGGCTGCAGTCCCTTATTGGTTGAAGGTTGCCCCTGGGGGCAATAACCCCTCCAGCATTTCAGGCTGAGCTTCTTTGGGGATGCTAAGCAGCCTTTATTGGAGTTGGAGAAGGCTTGGCCCATGAAGTATTATAGAAAGAGGTATGGTACCTGCTGGAGTTAGGATACTGCCAAAGTAAGTCAAGTCTGAGCTTATTTGGAACTGTTCACTGCAGCTGTGATGAAAAATCAGAGATGAGTGGAGGGGGAGGTACAGGGCACCAACGGAGCCTCCTACATCTGGGTCCAGGTTTCTCATAGTAGTGTGTCATTGCATTGCTTCGCATCTTTCCCATGGGATGATTCAGGACCATCTATCCTTTAGTCAAGAGTATTTATTCTGTTCTTTTGCATGAATTTCCTAAAATGGAGGACTCATCTATGTGTAAGGAACGCATTGTCTCTGAAACACTGAAACTGTTTTTCAATATTTTCTCTGTATAATTCCCATTCTTTTCTTTTTCATTTCTGCCCCTTTCCCTGCTTCTCCCTTTTACCCTTTTCAGCTAATTTGCCGTGGCTACTTCCCATTTACCTCCAGCCCTGATGCCCCATAGCTTACACTTACTTTCATCTGCCTATCTGTTTCCTTGTTCTCATCTCCCAGGTCTATCTCACCTGCCTTCCTCTAACAATACATTTCCCATTTTCTAACCCAAGATTTTCTTGCCTTCAGTGCATCAATTGAAGTGATATTTTGAAATACATCTAGTATGCTAGTCTTTTGAAACTTTGAACTAAAGAGTGAGTATTGACGGTCTCTTCCTCTATTTAACTTCTGAAACACTCTCTAACACACACGTTCAATAAATGTAGACATTCCCTCTTTCCACTTAGAATTGGAAGCAACTTTAGAGATAATCTAGGCTGTCCCATTTCACTTTTCAAGTGAAGAAGTGATATATAGAGAGGGTAAGCAACCTGCTCAGGTCCTACAACTAATAATGGCAGAGCTGTGGGATCCCAACACTCAGGGATCTTGTCTGTCTATCATAGAGCAAGCCTAATATTAGTTGTTAATTAATGTGAATATTGCAAATTGCAAGCTTCTGATGGTTGGGGAATAGATCTGTTTACTTGATTTATGTAATGCTTAACAATGGGCACAGTAATAGATAACTGAATAACTACAGTTGGAGATCAAGGAAGCCCCTCAAGTAATTCAAGGAAATGAGAGAGGAGGCCATTGTATCATTGATTCCTCCTCCCCATTTATTCTGCCTGATTACTTAGCTTCTTATGGATTATTGAAGCATTAAAATCTACTGATAATTTGAGATACATGGGGCAAGACAGCTTAAAATCAGCCCAATTTTTATAATTATGAATTTTCTCTGATTTTTCAGTTGTAATATTAGTGGGTGTCTCCATATACCCAGCATTAAATATAATCTTTGAAAACAATGTAAGAAATATGTACATTCATTTGATTTATTTTAGAATCTTATTTATTCTGTAGTGATTACTGATATTTCAGAATCTTCATAAAATCAATCCTGAATAGATTAGATGCTGTATTAGGTTGAATAGTGTCACCTTGGAATCTGTGGATGTAACTTTGTTAGCGTCTTTGCAGATGTAATTGAATTAAGATGAGGTCATCCTGGTTTTGGGTGGGGGTTAAATCCATTATAACTGGTGTCCTTTAAAGAAGAGGGCGATCTGGACACAGAGAACAGACACACAGGAGAGCAGGCCACGGAAAGACAGAGGCAGAGGTTGGAATGACGCAACTGTAAGGCAAGGAAAGCTAAGGATTGCTGGCAACCATTGGAAGCTAGAAGAGGCAAGGACGGATCCTTCCTTAGTGCCTTCAGAGATGGAATGTTCTTGACCCAACTTGATTTCTGATGTGTAGCCTTCAGTACTCTGAGAGAATACATTTCTCTTGTTTTAAGCCGAGCTTGTGGTACTTCATAGCTCCTCTGGGCATTTGAACTTGCAACCCCTGAACCAAATGATCTCTGCCTGCTCTTCCTGCTTTCTAAGTGAATGACTATTTTCTTGACTGTGATGGAAATCACATCACCTAATAATTTTTTTGTGCCTGTGTGAGAGAGAGCGAGATGGAGACAGACAGACACAGAGAGGAACACACACACAGATTGTATCTTACTGAATTTACTGTGAGATTTCACTGAAAAAGATAATTCTTATGTAGACATGTACATATTGGCCATATGATAAATTCAGATTCATATTTATATGTCAACTTTCTTTCTATCTGTCCTTGATAAAAAGTTGGTTTTAAGGTATTTGGTTAAGTTTAATTTGAAATAGACAAAAATATATAAATGCCAGACTTCACCTGCCTGCAAATTTTTTTTTCAGATTTAAATGTTATTTTTGGTGCATGTGGTAGTCAAGCCATCTATTTATGTGTGTGTTGCTAAGGGTCAGCTATGCCAATGTGCTTCCTCTTGTAAGCTCCCTGTTTTTCTTTGCTGGACAGTGTGGTGTTGGTTTTATATGATTTGTGTTGCTACTGAAAGCCTCAGTGTAAAGGCAACTTTAGATAAGGAGAAGCACCAGTCTTCGGTTACAGAAGTGTCTCTTTTTCTTTTTTTATCCCTAGTTTTATTGAGATACAGAAGCACTTCTTAAGAAGATATCACTCCAGCAATGGAGTCTTTTTAAGGAAAATTTATAAACAAATCTCATTTAAGAATAGGTGCAGACAGAAATGAACACAACATTGTAAATCAACTATACTTCAATTAAAAAAAGAATAGATGTAGAGATTTACCTGCACAGAAGTCTTAAGTTTGCAATTTTTATTGCTTTGGGGAAGAAACTGATATTTAATTTTGTTTTTCTGTATATATCAGAAGTTATTAAAATTGTTTTTTCAAAAGTCTAGGTGAAGAAATTTTAGTGCAAATCTGCCTTTGAGGCTGAGTGATCTCTGTACACTTAATTTTGCTTGTTCGATATATCTGTCTCAGCATCGAAAATGTATAACTTTACCAAAGTTAGACACTTCCACTTACTTACCTTAGAAAGCAACTTTATACATACATATAAGTAAAATTAACAGGCAGAAACTTTTCTAGTACAACATTCTTGGAAGGTAATTTGACAGTGCAGTATTTAGCAAGGGAACAGCAAAATGTTTAAACTGTTGGGTTTAGAAATTCCACTTCTAGAATGTGTGTGTGTAATCAAAAATTATATAAGGATATTTAATCAGTGTAATTTATAACAGCAAAAGTTATGAGCAGCCTATCTAGGAAATAAAGAGCCTCAGTGTGTCTACTGTTATGTGTGTGGCAAAAACTCTAAACTTTATGGTCTCTCTGCAAAGGGGGAGAATAGAAGTTGGCATCATTTGGTGAGGAAATGTAGTCACAGTCTTTTAAAGTCTCATTTTTCCCTTGGCAAGTTAAAAAAGTTTTTCTTAGGGACAATGTTGGGGATGAAGGTCCTCAAACTCCATGCAGGAGTTATCTCGAAGGTGTCCCATAATGTAAGGTCAGTGCCATTTAAAAAATGTGTGCAGCCATGATCATAGAAAAGATAGAGATTCACCTGGGATTATCTACAAAAACTAATGAAAATTAAGAGCCTAAGGTTTCCATTTTATAACTTTTTTCTGCTTAATATTATTTTATCCTTAAGCTTCATTATTAATGTTTAGCCATTTTTGTTGTTGTTAACACATTTATACTATTCAGGGAATATAAATGTGTTATTTTTATTATCATGTTCACAGAGATGTTGTTTTTGAGGACAAATATGTGCAATGCTCACAATTGTGTGTGTGTGTGTGTGTGTGTGTGTGTAACTTAAAACTATATAATCTAAACTGTATGATATAGTGCTTGGGAATTTGGCTTCCTCCTACTTTGTATCTCTGGGCCTGCTCCTGACTTGGGCTCTCACAAGAAACCTACATAACAGCCCATCTTAAAGGTAATGTGACCTGTGCCACAGTAGGAGGTATGGAGTAAATAATTCAAGCTGCTTTCATGAAAAGCATTCCATAGCAGGAAAGGAATAAAGAATCTTCCTTGAGAAGAAAAACCACTAAATCACACAGTGAGAAATTAGGAAAAAAATAACAACGGAGAGCAAGCCATCATAAATAGTGCCTCAAGGAAGTGCACGATATTTTAAAAACAGGACTCAAGCTTAGGAAAGCGAAAACATTTCAATGAATTTTCAGCTTGCCAGCAATTTTAGAATCAACTTCTCCTTTGACGTTCTATTGGTATCATATTTATGTTGCTTGTAAGGAAATTACTAATAGAGGAGCCAAACTATACATGTTTATCAGAAACCTTCACACTTTATCAAGTCTCTTAGCCATATATTACTTGGTATATAAATGGAGGCCCATATTTAAGAAATATGCCCTGTACTTTTGAATAGAAGCCAAAACAAAGGGTATAATGGATTTGCTGAGGGTGTCACTAACACACTCCAACAGTTCAGGAGAGAGCGGTACAGCCCTGAATCCTGAGGCCTGCACATGGCCTGGCACATAGCATTGCTAGCTTAGGTTGCATTTAGTAAGCACATAGTGTGTGACAGGCACTGCTCTAATCTCTCCACATGCCTTAACTCATTGGCTCTTAACAGTTCAATGAGGAAGATTCTATCACTATCCCTATTTTATGACATGGTCACTGGAGAAGAGAGGGTTTAGCAACTTGCCAAAGGTCACAAGCTTGGAAGTTACTGGGATTTGAATAAAGACCAACTGTCTCTGGGTCCAGTTTTAACCACTACAAATGATTTCCAGGTTATGGCCAGGAAAGGGAAGGTCCCAGTTGTTGATTTTATATTTACCTTAGTATCGCTAGAAGCATCTCTTTTACAAAGTTGTCCAGCAGATTGTTGAATGCAGGTGACAGGTGTCTGAAGGCAGTTTGGCCCTTGGTCTTTACTTCTGAGCATAAGCTCCCTTCACTTATTACATTGATGCATTATGTGTGCATAGAGGCGTCAAGAAATCCACGAGCCAGAGTTCATCTGATCATAATTTGCCTGTGGCAGTGGTGGAGATGTGGGCATTGAATAGCATCAGTGGAGAATGTGGGACTGCACTTGAGCCTCAATTATTTTTCATTTTAGTTATAGAGTTTTTAAATAGGGAAGAAGGGCTTCCCTGGTGGCGCAATGGTTGCGCGTCCGCCTGCCGATGCAGGGGAACCGGGTTCGCGCCCCGGTCTGGGAGGATCCCACATGCCGCGGAGCGGCTGGGCCCGTGGGCCATGGCAGCTGGGCCTGCGCGTCCGGAGCCTGTGCTCCGCAGCGGGAGAGGCCACGGCAGAGGGAGGCCCGCATACCACACACACAAAAAAAATAATAAAATAATAAATAAATAAATAAATAGGGAAGAAAGTTACAAAATAAATAACAAAAAACTAAAATAGAGGCCAGATTCCAATGCCAACAAATAATACTCACCTATAAGGTTTTGAATTTGAAATGATTTTTTTTCTTTTCACTTTAACGTAAGGATTATAGGAATTTTTTTTCAATTTTATAAATGGAAGGAATTTTAATGTTTTCAGCTATTGATGAACATGATGTGGCTGCTGTGGCTGCTAATGATGATGGCGATGATGATACCAGTACTTAAATAGCAACTGACTATGTGCCAGGCAATGTTCTAAGGACTTTACATATGTTAACTCATTCATCATCATACTGAGTGCTTCTAATGTTATGAAGTTCACTGAATAAAATTTAAATATTATTTAATTGAATGGCAGTTATTTTAGTAAAATTAGCAGAAAAAGTAGACGGTTTTTCATTTCTTAAATGATGTGTTTTCTTTCCAATCCCAGAGAGCTTTGAAAAATCTCCTTTTTCCTTGGTCAACAGAGCAGGTGCATGGTTCCCCCGGTCTATTCTAAACTAAGCTAGAGGCTTGACGACTCATCAGGTAAGTAGCTTGTGGGTATTATTTTTGGATAGATGAGCCTAATAGGCTATTTATAATTTAACTAAATCATGCCATGAGACATATGCTCACTTACAAAAAGGGGGATGACCTATAGGAATTCATGTAAGAATAGAGGCACTGAGGTATTACATTACCATGTCCTCTTACAAGTTTCTTTCCCCCGCCTTTTTTTTCCTTTTCTCTCTGTAATCTTCAAGTCAACAGAGCAATTCAGCAAAGAAAGATTTTACTCATTTTAAGCTCTATGCAGAAATATAGGATAATAATGCCACATAGTTCATCTTTTTGGAATAAAATGTAATAGTAAAATCAATCTGTTTTTTTCCATAAGAAACTCATTCTTATCTTTTTTCCCCTTGAGGTTTAAGATATTGAAGAGATGTCTAAAGGTCACAATAGATGAGACTTATACCCTATTCTAGTGCTTACTTGACCTCCAATCTGAAATTCACCATGTGGAACAATTATTTTCTTTCTTCCAAATCAATTCATTTCTTTCTTGTACTTTCCTATTAATATTAATAATATCACCATTTCCCTAATGGAAGAGGGGCAGAATCTGAATCATTTTTGAGAGATCTTTCTCTCTTAATCATTATATTCACCTGTTGGTACATCGTATAGATTCTACCTGGAAGATGACTCTTGCCTCTATAACGCCAGTTCAGGACACATTCATTCATTGCTTCTTGCCTCAACTGGGATAATAGATAGTTATTGGTGTCCTACCTCTCGTCTCCAATCCACCTCATGCAAGACTCTCAGATTATTACTTAAAAATATATAATTATTCCCTCTTGCCTCAGAATGAACTATAAACTCTTAGACCAGGAATTCAAGGACCTTTACAATGTGGCAGCATCATTCTACTGTACCTGTTTAACTTGCCTATTTGCCCAACAAGTCTATCCTCCAACCAAACTAGACTCTTCACCATTTCCTGAACACGAATCATGTTTCTATTTCCTGTCTTTGCACTCTTTTAAACCCATTTATTTTTCTTGGGATAACCTCACTTTCCATCTCTACTTTTTGAAATCATATTTGCCTGTGCATTTTTATGTCTATCACCTCCAACTCTGCTTATCCCAACCTAAAGTACTTCCTTCTCTCTATGAGTATGCATAGCCCTCTGTAATTCTTTTAAAATTCCTTGTATTATAATCACTGTTACATTTTCCAACCCACTTCCAACTCCCCAGTCCCACACTCATGCACACGGGTAAGAGTTCCTTGTAAAAAATATTAGGCCAGTTGAGTGGAACTGAGGTTCTAGCACCCTAGTTCTCACTTACACATTGGAAAGGCTCAAAGATCTGCATTTAGCCTATTGAAAACACAGTCTGAAAGTGTGTGCAGTGTGAACCCATGGACTCCCTCTATGTAAGGATATATTGATTTTCTAATTAATGGACCTGTTGGGCCTTTTCTGGAAATTTAGCTTGATTTATACCACTGTAAGTCAGCTGAAGATTTTTTTTTTTTTCTCTAGTAGATGACACTAGTTGTGCTTCATTTTCTTCCTGGCCCTCGTTATGGTACGTGGTTTATGAGTGGAATGACTGCACAGACTCAGAAGGTTATTAGACCCAGGCTTGAATTATAGACTCCAAGCTTACTTTAGCCAGTTAGAAATATCTAGAATTCAAAGTAAAAATTTTCCCCCCATAAAGGCTACATATACCCGTGGGAACACATAGAGAATAGCTATCACTGCAGCATTAGCTCATGGCCTTCATGGCAAGATTTTCATTCAGTGGATAAAGGCTATCACAGAAAATGTTAGCGTTAAATCTTTTTTTAAATTGCTGAACTTTCCAAGAGTAAACAGCAAATACATTTCACAACTTCTCCTTCATTCTCCCCCTAAGAAAATTTATTTTTTATATTGAAATATTGGAGGAGAACACTCAATCTGTTATAGTGCATATTTTGTTTTCTATAATGATTCTGAGCACACAACATCATATTTACGGTTTTAAGATTAAATGTCATAGTATCTTTGGGATTCTAAAATTGATGCAACTAGTTCTCAAATTAATGCAGTAGTCCTCAAAGTGTGGTTTGGGGATCCCTGGAAGTTCCTGAGGCCCTTGCAGGAAATCTGCAGGGCTAAAAATCATTTCATAATAATGTCAAAATACTATTGCCTTTTTCACACTCATTCTTTCAGTAATTTACAGTAACGTTTTCCAGAGGCTACATGGTATGTGAGATCACAACAGATTGAATGCAAAAACAAATATGAGAATCTGGCTGTCCTCTATTAAGCCAGATATTAAATAGATTTGTAAAAATATAAAAAAGTTCTTTTTTCATGCATTTTGGAGGAAAATATAGTTATCTTATGAAAGTGTGTTATTCATATTAATATTTAATGGGCTTATTATGGTTATTTGAACTAATAGACATTTAAAACATTTATTAGCTTAAATTTCTAAAATGGTAAATCTAATAGATCTAATGATCATAAACAGAAGTTCTTTGGAGTCCTCAATTATTTTTAAGAGGGGCTGGAGAAAAAGTTTGATAATTGTTGCATTTGTGTATATAAAATAAAGTCCCGATATTATCAAACAGATTATCTGTTTTTTTGTGTGATAACTGTATTATAGTTGACCTTTGAACAAAATGGGTTTGAACTGCGTGGGTCCACTTATGTATAGATTTTCTTTAATAAATACAGTACTATAGGATCTGTGGTTGAATCCATAGATGCAGAACCGTGGGTATGGAGGGCCGACTATGAAGTTATAAGTGGATTTTCCCCCACTGTGTGGAGGGTGACCGACTCTAACCCTGTGTTGTTCAAGGGTCAACTATATTTTAAATTGTGATATTAGGCATGAAAATTGATTTCATTTCCTTGATTTTTTAAAAGTAATGAGTATTAATAGAGACTCCTGTTTGTCTTAAAAAGAAAATGACAGTGTCAGTTTTTGTTTTTTTTTAAGAAGATGTTGGGGGTAGGAGTTTTATTAATTTATTTTTGCTGTGTTGGGTCTTCGTTTCTGTGCGAGGGCTTTCTCTAGTTGTGGCAAGCGGGGGCCACTCTTCATCGCGGTGCGCGGGCCCCTCGCTATTGCGGCCTCTCTTGTTGCGGAGCACAGGTTCCAGACGCGCAGGCTCAGTAGTTGTGGCTCACGGGCCTAGTTGCTCCGCGGCATGTGGGATCCTCCCAGACCAGGGCTCGAACCCGTGTCCCCTGCATTGGCAGGCAGATTCTCAACCACTGCGCCACCAGGGAAGCCCGACAGTGTCAGTTTTGATTTTAATTTTTATTGAAATGTGAAATAATCAACAATGAAATCATGTATCTCTTCTCCTGCTTTACCATCATGTTTCAGAATTACCTTTTCTTTGATTCTTAATCATTTTAATTTTAGTATATGAGTAACTATCATTTAGTTACTGAAAATGATTTTTATATTCTTACATAATGGAAACATAAGCTTTCTTAAGAGAGTAATCTTAAAACAATCCAGTGACAGTTGCTTGAGTTCCAGAATCTACATGGCTTTTTCCTAGGGTAACATTTATGGATGGAAATACGGAGAGAAATGGAGACATTTTTAAAGGTTAGAAAACAAACAGGAAAAAAATAAATATTGGATTAAGAAATACTCCAAAACAAGCCATATATGTAGAAATTGCAGATTTTAATAAATTCAGAATTAGGAGTGAGGAAACGGAAAACATCTTTTAGCTTGATACTTTAAGGATCAAAATCCTTCAATGGCTTCTCACTGTTTTGGGGCAAAGTCTAAACTCTTTAGCACAGCATTAGAGATCCTCCACAATTTGACCCCTAGCCCACAATTCCAGTGTAATCTTAACCTCTTTCCGTGACTGCATTGATGTCTTTATCCTCCCAATGCCTCATCTTCAGTCATATCCAAGTACTTACTTTTCTATATCTCTTTGTTTTTAACATATTTCCCCCCAAATTTGGAATGCCTCCACTGTCAGAAAAAATTGTAAAAGATTTGGAAATGGGCTTACTGGATTTTATCTAGAGGATCCTCTGGAGATTTTTGATTTTATAGGGGTGTGCAGGGTTGATTAATTTTTCTATTGACTAGACTATTTTACACTTCTTTAGTGGTGGAAGTTAAGTGTAGAAAACTGATAGCAGTGTAAATCATTCTTATTCATAGCAATACAAACAATTCCTGTTCATGGCAATGAAAATGAATTTTGTCTAGCAGAGGATATATATCTCTGTAAGTCAAAAAAATATTTGACACATGCTCATTTTATATATGAATGAGAGTAATGTTTTTAACTTTTTGAAAAGTATATTTTAGTATCTGCCTCTTCATCTACCATGTATAAACTCCGATTTATTCTTTAAAATATGATGAAAATACCACCTTCTCAGTGAGACCTTTTCTATTTTCAGTAGCAAAATTAGCTTTTTTGCCTCATAATGCTCTCTTTGCACTTTTTTTTTTTTTTTTGCGGTACGCGGGCCTCTCACCGTTGTGGCCTCTCCCGTTGCGGAGCACAGGCTCCGCGGCCATGGCTCACAGGCCTAGCCGCTCTGCAGCATGTGGGATCTTCCCGGACTAGGGCACGAACCCGTGTACCCTGCATCGGCAGGCGGACTCTCAACCACTGCGCCACCAGGGAAGCCCTGCACTTTTAATCTATTACTTCTACTGCAGCTCTTAGAAAATTGTAGTATATGTATCTATGTTTCTGTTTTTCCCACTAGACTAGCTCTTCAAAAGCAGAAAACATGTTTTATTCGCCTTTGTATCATCTACTCTTTTGCCAAGCACATACAACATGACATACAGATATTTGCTTGGTAAATGTTTATTGATGAATGAAAGTAGAAATCACAGACGAGGGTGATGGGCATGTTTTAGCATTTGGTGATGAGGGGGAGTAGGCTTCTTACAGAAGAACCCCAGAATAACTCTTATACTTGTAGACTTTATGGGAAAATATAATTTAGCATGAAATTGAAAAATAGTTGAAAGAAGACACTTAATGAAGCCAGAATGACCTAGAAGAGATATGGATTAAGAGAGCTGAGACTTAGAGGCTTGCATTATGGCTTTTTCGCTGGATTGCTGTAGTCAGGACATTTTCCTTCTGTCATACTTTATATATCTGTAAACTAGGGATAAAAATTATTGTAATTATCAAGAGAGAGGAATTCCCATAAGGGGATGTTTGAGTTAAAAGTGGGCAGGAGGCCCATCCACCTCACTACAAATAACTCAGCTCGGTGCTTTGTGACCATGTAGAGGGGTGGGATAGGGAGGGTGGGAGGGAGACTCAGGAGGGAGGAGATATGGGGATATATGTATACATATAGCTGATTCACTTGTTATAAAGCAGAAACTAACATACCATTGTTTACCATGTAAAGCAATTATACTCCAGTAAAGATGTTAAAAAAAAAAAGTGGGCAGGAGGCAGTCTTACTTAGCTCATTTGGCTATAAGTGAGAATGAGAGATTTAAAATAAATACAGCTTTTTTACAATTTGAAATATACAACTATGGCTTGAATAAAATTAAAAAGTGACTTGACTCCTTATCCTGAATTTGGAAAAGTCGTTAGGATTATCCTCACATCCTTACCATTTAAATTTTTATTTTATTTGTGTATTTTTAGGAACTAGTTTTTGGCAAAATAAGCAACCATTAGAATAAAGAGATAGACTTTTTTTTGTCAGATATTCTGCACAATTAAATTTAATTTTGTTTGGAAAGCTTAAGATTCAGATTCTCTTTTGAATGTTTGGGTATTTCTTCTGAAGTAAAGAGTGATTTCTAGTATTTACTTCATAAATAGGTCACTTACAAATGGTAGACTTAAAAATCAGCAGTAAATTCTGAATTTACATCCTGGCAGGTGAGAGAAGCCAAACTATTTACTAACACAGCGCACTGCTGTTTCCGTGGCAACAGAGGCCAGTTACTGTCAGCCTGGTCTCTTTGAGGGTTGACTTCCACAGTGAACTCTGTGTGATGCTGCCAAATGCCTGGCTTCTGTGCTTCCTGTTCCAAGCAGTTGCTTCTTATTCTGAATACCAATGACTAGTCTATAAAGGCTGTGTCGTTCAATTCCCCTGAAGACGGGCCTGGGAGTCATATATGGAAAAGCAGTGAGCTTTTTGCCTGTAATGAATTAAAAACTATATGTAATTGGATTGTATGTTCCCTAACTAGCTATGTCAGTAATTTATTAATAATGTTACCTTGCTATTATTAGGCAGCTGGGCCTAAATGAGAAATGACAGCACATCGGTCATCACTGTGTCAAATGCATTTTCAGGAAGGCTCACTGACTGGCTAGCCAGCATCGTCATGTAAATCCAAATGATCGTGCACATGGGTGCCAGCAGAAAAATACATTTGCAACTGAAGTGCTTTTTTGCTATTTAAAATGTTCATGTATTGATTGCTCTGAAATGGAGAAAAAGCAGCTGCCTGAAATGCCACTGAAATGGCTGAGAAATTTTAAATGAGAGGGGAAAAAAAAATAAGAGCATTTGAATAGAGAAACGAGCTAAGCAGTTTTTGCTCTTTAATAATGAAGAGTACTATGATTTTGAAGTTTTAGTTATGTGGTGGTTATCAGTGTAGAGAACTGGGATCCTCTCTGACTGGGTCACACCCTATACCAGGAATTTGAAGATCAGATTTGTTGTAATTATATTTCTCTCTAGAGCATAAGTTCCTTGAGGGTAGACTGTTTTCATGACTGCATCCCTGACAGCCAGCACAGGGCCTGACACACACTGAGTGCTCAATAAATATTTAATGAGTTAAATGAAACTCAATGAATCCCCTGCAAGAAGTTTTTGGTATTTAAGCCCATCAAGTTTCCTGGAAGAAGCTATTAGACTCTTCCGTTCATTAAAGAGCATATAGCTGACTACCATGACCCTCACTGCTAGGTATCTGCTGTGGAGCTTCTACAGGCAGGTATTTATGGCAGGAGACGCCACTCAAAGGCAGCTATTATCATCAGCATTTTTTCCCCAGCTAGTGGATACAATTAATCATAGCTTTTGGTGGCATCATTTGCCATTTCTGACTCTGATTGGCCATCCCATCTACTTTGTCACAGTCAAAGCTCCCAAGGGTTGTTTTATGTAGGCGCTTCCGATGATACTCTTCTCCCTGTGCCAGATTCTGTCCCTGGTTCTCAATTGGAGACTATTTTGTCTGCCTCCTTTCCCCTAGCTGCCTCCGCCCCACTGCCCTTTGGACATTTGGCAATATCTGCAGTCATGTTTGATTGTCACAACCTGGCAGGGGGGTGGGGTGGGATGGGGAGTGCTCCCAACATTTAGTAAGTGGAGGCCAAGGATACTGCTAAACATCCTACAATGCACAGGATAGTTCTCACAACAAAGACCTTTTTGGCACAAAACGTCAACAGTGCCAAGGTTGAGGAAACCTGCTCTGGGGCTTCACGCTCTTTCATGGAACTTGTTCAGAACCTTTCAGAATTACACTCTATGCCTTCCTCATTTCCACTCCCCTCCCCCGCTTTTTTCCCCTTAGGTTTGGCTTATTTTCTTATACTTTTAAAATTTGCTATCTTTACCTCAAGATGTTGCCACAGAGAGAGAGCCTGTCACTCGAGACTCTCACTTGTTGCTAACAAAGTCTGAACTCAGATACATAGTTATCTTGCCAGTAGCCTCAAATTCCAGAGGGTCGAAAGGCAAATATGCAAAATGAGTACCAGGAATAATCAATCCTAAATATCCCATTGCTTTTAAGAGAGACATAAAAAAACCCTCTACAAATATACCACGTGGAGTTTTGAAGCTGCTTTATAAATAATAAATATTTTGTATTGCTCTAAATCTTTTCTCATTGTAGAGAAATTTTAAATTGGGTATTTGTGTATTACATCAAATTCTAGAAAGTGAATGCGGTTCAGTAATCTCAATAATATCATTCTTAGGCTGGGCATTTTTTGTCTTTGAAAACTCCAAATCTGAATAGTATTATAGATATTTTTTAAAAAAGAACTGAACATTTTTATTCATGGATATGGGGCTCAAATTTTGGTTCTAACATGGAAAAGTTAGATAATTGCACAGCAAATTTTAAGAAGGGAGTATTGATTGTCACTTGTTTAGTGGTTTCAGTGACATTTGAAGGGAGGGAGGGAAGCATTTCATCTTAAAATTCTTTACATGTATTAACTAATTAATCCTCATAACCTTCTTATAATAAGAAATGTATAGTATCTTTTTGAAAGATTTGAACAGTGTTTACCATATAATATAATGTTTACCATATAATATTCCAGTTTAGCAAATTCATGAACAGTGATTAAGGGTAGTGTTTCTGCTCTCAAATACTATAATTAAATCCTCTTCCCAGATCCTGTCTTTGTAAGTAGTATAACAGTAATTTTTAGTTTTTGCCTTTAACCAACTAGTCTTGATAGTTTAAGAGAAAGGAAATCTGGATAATAAATTTACAAAGTACTTAGATAAATTAATATTAATATTATATTGCCATATCTATATGCTGCCAAAATCAAGTCTGTAATCTCTTTTCCTTTCAGTTTTTATTTAAAATACTTAAAAAATTCCCTTCATGAATATTCACATATTTAAAGTTGCAAAATGAATAAGGTATTATTATTACTACTTTTATTCTGAAAAACTAATTTACTTATTTTAGGCTAGTTTCTATTTATTACACTCACAAATTGCTTCACATTGTAGACACATAACAAGGAGGTCATATCTCACAAGTAATCAAGTAATTGGTAGGCCCTTCAGGTTTCTTTTTTTATAAGTAGAAATTTAGAGGTTACATTAGCACTGACTGTTAATGTTGGCTTGATGGGGGGTGGGGGAAAGCTGAAAATGTCTTTCTAGTTTTCCTATCCTCATTTCTCCAAATCCATTTCTCATCTTTCCTACCTTACCTCTTCTCTCCATAAAGAAAAACAAAGAACTAAATCAAAACCACTCTGCCTTAAGAAAAACAAAGAACTAAATCAAAACCATCGTCTGCCTTAAGTTTTTGGAAGTTGAGTACAAAGGAAGAAGAAAACAAAAACAGAAGGGAAGGTGATGGGGAGTAAAATTATATTTGGGTGAGTCACTGAGAGTTCAGGAACCAATATCCAGTTGGCTGTCTGAATTAAATTTGACCGTGCACTAATGGCCAGAAATAAGGCTTGTCAGTAACCATAATTAGGTTACAATAAGCAAACAATGTTTACTAAGCATCTACCATGTGCTTGGCATGGGATGCAGTGGAATACAGTTGCTACCCTCATGGAGCTCCCAGGGCAGGAGACAGTGGAGCAGTTCTTGGTTCAAGCACTTGGGTGTTTAGTGTCTGCAAGAAGTGAAGGCATCATTGGGGAAGGTCTTCATGTATTTACTCAGCACTCCAATCTTCCTCGTGGCTAGAGGAGGGTCTCAGTGGTGGTTAATGTGACAGTGGCTTGATTTATTTAAAAATTATAGAAAATTCATGGGACTTCCCTGGTGGTGCATTGGTTAAGACTCCACATTTCCATTGCAGGAGGTGTGGTTTCAGTCCCTGGTCCGGGAACTGAGATCCCGCATGCCGTGCAGTACAGTACCCCCCTCCCCAAAATTATAGAAAATTCAGACCTATTTATTCTATCATTGAGTTTTATTCTTATATTTTAAAAAGTTTGCTTAGTGTATGTATGCCAAGATTTTGGGAGGAATTCAATAATGTTAATATTGATACAGCTCCTGCTCTAGAAATGTCCACAAACTCTTGGGGAACACAAACAAGAAAACAGAACATAATAACTGAGTGTGATGAATATTGTTATGGATAATCTAGAGTGCTGTGGAGGGGATCAGCAAAAACTTAGAGAGGAATTGGCATCCAGGCTGAGTCTTACGAACAACATGGAGTTAAGCAAGTCCAGTGAGATTATGGGACTAGCATTCTGGGCAGATGGAACAGCTCAAACAAAGGCTTTGTACGAAAGAGAACAAACATAGTGAATCACTAGTGGTCCAAGTGACTACGGGTGGAGGTGAGGAGAAGTCAGCCATGAGTCTGGAGAGATAAGAAGGGGCCAGATCATGAAGGATGTTCTATGTCATCTTAGGGAACTTAGAACTTATCCAGACGAAAAGAGGGAGCCATTGAAAGGTGTATCAGAGGAAGGGGCCATTATAAGATTTATATTTTATATCTATCACGCTGGCTGCATATTCCTGCAATGTAGGGAAAGGAATAGAGGCAAGATTAGAGATAGGAAAGATGGCTAAGACGATGATAACATTGGATAATGTCTATGGAACTAATTACAGGGACAATATTCTCATCAGTAAACATTTTTTTAAATAAAATGATTTAAATATGTACACACATAAAACACTATATAACATCTTTGTATTTATAGTTTTTATACAATTATAAAGCCAACAGATTTACAAATTAAATACCAATCAAATTAAAATAATAAAGTTCAAATGAACATTAAATTAACGTGATAGATGGTGTGGTTTTGCTGAAAATAAATCCCTGGTATTAAGTTTTAGGATAAAAGGGTTTTTAAATTTTTGTTTCACTTGTTTACTTGATTCTTTGCGTATGATGCACCATCATTTGAGTCATTAATATAGTTACTGGTTTCTTTTTCCTCTTTTAGAAACAAATTAGTTTCAAATGACAGTCTCTTATTTTGATAACCCCAAAATGTAATTGTGTATCACATAGTATAATATTAAAAAATTAAAAATATTATTTAATAAAATATTATTCTTTACTGCATGTTGTTACTGTTAACCAGCTACTGCATACAAATATGGCATCTGTGCAAAAACCTTAGCTTATGACAAATGTATGGTGATGATCCAGCCCAGGTTTTTTTGTTTTCAATATTTGCTATATTGCTGTATATGATGCGATGCCTCAAGTATTGCACCCTCCCTTCCTTTCTTTGTTTCTGAACTACTGTGAAACTTGGGTTGGTACTGCAAACAGTGATGTCATTTAGTCTTTCGTTGACTTGGTTAATGTTTTATATATCAGTTCAACTTTCCCATTAGCTCAGGATAATTAAAGAAGGTATTTTAACACCTATTTTTTATGGCATAAAATAAAAGTCTCAACTTGTTAAATAACACAGAAAACTAAGCCTTATTCTATAAATGTCTTTTTCACTTACAAAGTATGTTCATGATGTAGAAGTTCTATCGTTAAATTGGTAAAAAATTCAATATGGATGTAATGATATCTGATTGTTTTTGTATGATTTTGGAAACAAGCCTATCTCATTCATTCAAGAAATATTTACTGAGAGCCCACCCTGTGCCAGCAACTAAGAATACAAGTTGTATAGAGAGACAAAGCAGCTAATTGAAGCCACAGATGCTTATAACTCTTTAAAAGTTAAATACCATACTTCAGTCAGTGGTTCTTAAAGTGTGGTACCTGGACCAGCAGCATTGGTATCACCTAGGAGTTTGTTAAAATTGCAAATGCTCAGGCCTTAACTCAAGCCTATGAATCAGAACCTCTGAGAGTGGGGCCCACCTTCAGTCTGTTTAACAAGCCCTCTGGGGGATTACCACTGCTTTGGCAGGTTGAGATTGATCTCTGCCAATACTAAGGATATAAGAAGACAATTTTTCTAAAGGCAGAGGTCCTAGGAATAGAATTTACAAAAAAATGTTTTAAGGAATAATCAGAAATGCACATTTAGGGTCATCAAATGACTAAGATATAAGAAGTTCTTGTCATTGAAGAAGAAATGATAGTAGGAATTATTAAAAATTCTAACTTTAATGAGAATTTGACTGTGCTTTTCTTCTTAGAGTGGATTAGGTCCCTTGTCTTATCCAAGTCTTTGGCATGAGATTCCTTATGCCATTAAATAGTTTATAGGCAAAGAAAATTATGTTTGCGTTCCAGTTCTATGCTCACCAGTCAGTACTGCTCTTTAATTTTTCTTGTTTAAAAAAAATGTCATCTATTAGGGAAATTCCTACGTGGTTCTGTTCGGTTCCATTTTATCAGAAGCGTGAAGCTTTTCTTCATGTCCTACCTCACAAAAAGGGTCCATCTCTCCGTTTAGGGCAAAGTGTGCAGTGTAGGGCCACCCAGGGTTGGCTCCTTTTAGCGTCTTGGTGCTCCTTCAGATGGTCCTGTTCTTCCCTCCTACTTCTGAGGCCTCAGCCCTTCCTTCATTTTTAGTTAGTCACTACTGAACTTTCTTCTCTCCTTCCCACAAATATGGCCTTAACTAATCTTTAGGAGCAGGAAGAAAAAAAGTGTGCATTGCAACCGAATTTTCTGTTTTGCATTTCCGTTAGATACTTTGAGTCTTTGTTTTGGTTTCTGTGTTGATCAGGGGAGGGGAAAAATAGTCTTTGGGTTATTAGTAAGAGAAAAGGAGGAAGGAAATGCTGAGAATGTACAACTACTAATATGAAGATATATTTTGATGCCAGAAGGTATAATACGAAGAGATACGTTATATCGTATCTTTTCTATTTCTTTTGTGTCATAATAGACAAATAATATACATTGGAGCCAGAGTTATTTTTCTAAACTATTCATTTGACAAATATTCTTTGAGCACTTACTATGTGCCAGAAACTGCAGTAGATGTTAGGGAGACAGCACTGAACACAGGGAAAAAAATCTTTGCCCTCATGAAGGTTATAGTGTAGTGAGCAAAACTGACCAAATCCCTCCCCCAAAACACATACATTAAAAGTGGAGCAAGTTAGATGGTGAAAAATTTTATGGTGAAAAACAAAGCAGGGAAGGAGGTTAAGTCGGTCGGAGAATATGGGTTTCCATGGGATAGACTGGGAGGCCCTGCGTGAGAAGGGGACATTTGAGCACAGACTTCAGGGAGTGAGGGTGCAAGTCAGAATCTGGACAGTGTGCTCCAGGCAGAGAGAGCAGTCAGCACAAAGTCCCTGAGGACTGGGGCAAGAGGGGAAAGTAGTAGGTGAAATCCCATGGGCCTCACAGGTCAGTGAAGTTTTTGACTTTTTAAAAAAATTTAATTTTATTTATTTTTTATACAGCAGGTTCTTATTAGTCATACACTTTATACACATCAATGTATACATGTCAATCCCAATCTCCCAATTCATCACACCCCCACCCCCACCACCCTGCTTTCCCCGCTTGGTGTCCATACATTTGTTCTCTACATTTGTGTCTCAATTTCTGCCCTGCAAACCAGTTCATCTGTACCATTTTTCTAGATTCCACATATATGTGTTAATATATGATATTTGTTTTTCTCTATGACTTACTTCACTGTGTAAGATAGTCTCCAGATCTATTCACGTCTCTACAAATGACCCAAGTTTGTTCCTTTTTATGGCTGAGTAATATTCCATTATATATATGTACCACATCTTCTTTATCCATTCGTCTGTTGATGGAGTTTTTGACTTTCATTCTTTGGAATTTCTCATTTCAGATGTTCAATTTTTCATAATCAGAAGTTTCATTCATATATTTTTTAAAGGTTAGGGACATGTGTTCACTTTGTTTGTTTATTTATTTATTTAAATTGGCTGCACTGCTTGCAGGATCTTAGCTCCCCAACCAGGGATCAAATCCGGGCCCCGGGCAGTGGAATCACAGAGTCCTAACCACTGGACTGCCAGGGAATTCCTCAGGTGGTTTTCTTTTTCTTTTTTTTTTAACATCTTTATTGGAGCATAATTGCTTTACGTTGCTGTGTTAGTTGCTGCTGTATAACAAAGTGAACAGCTTTACATATACATATATCCCCATATCCCCTCCCTCTTGCGTCTCCCTCTCACCCTCCCTATCCCACCCCTCTAGGTGGTCACAAAGCACTGAGCTGATCTCCCTGTGCTATGTGGCTGCTTCCCACTAGCTATCTATTTTACATTTGGTAGTGTATATATGTCCATGCCACTCTCTCACTTCATCCCAGCTTACCCTTCCCCTCCCCGTGTCCTCAAGTCCATTCTCCATGTCTGTGTCTTTATTCCTGAACGGCCCCTATGTTTTTTAGAACCTTTTTTTTTTTCCATATATATGTGTTAGCATACGGTATTTGTTTTTCTATTTCTGACTTACTTTACTCTGACAGACTCCAAGTCCGTCCACCTCATTACAAATACTCAATTTCATTTCTTTTTATGGCTGAGTAATATTCCATTGTATATATGTGCCCCATCTTCTTTATCCATTCATCTGTCAATGGACACGTAGATTGCTTCCCTGTCCTGGCTATTGTAAATAGTGCTGCAATGAACATTGTGGTACATGACTTTTTTTGAATTATGGTTTTTTCAGGGTATACGCCCAGTAGTGGGACTGCTGGATTGTATGGTAGTTCTATTTTTAGTTTTTTAAGAAACCTCCATACTGTTCTCCACAGTGGCTGTATCAATTTACATTCCCACCAACAGTGCAAGAGGGCTCCCTTTCCTCCACACCCTCTCCAGCATTTATTGTTGGTAGATTTTTTGATGATGGCCATTCTGACCAGTGTGAGGTGATACCTCATTGTAGTTTTGAAAGAGGCTGTCTATTCTCCACTGTATATTCTTGCCTCCTTTATCAAAAATAAGGTGACCATATGTGCATGGGTTTCTCTCTGGGATTTCTATCCTGTTCCATTGATCTATAGTTCTGTTTTTGTGACAGTACCAGAATGTCTTGATTACTGTAGCTTTGTAGTATAGTCTGAAGTCAGGGAGCCTGATTCCTCCAGCTCAGTTTTTCTTTCCCAAAGATTGCTTTGGCTATTCGGGGTCTTTTGTGTTACTATACACAATGTGAAATTTTTTTGTTCTACTTCTGTGAAAAATGCCATTGGTAATATGATAGGGATTGCATTGAATCTGTAGATTGCTTTGGGTAGTAGAGTCATTTTCACAATGTTGATTCTTACAATACAAGAACATGGTATTTCTCTCCATCTGTTTGTATCATCTTTAATTTTTTCATCAGTGTTTTATAGTTTTCTGCAGTCATCTGGTCATCTGGAAACAGTGACAGCTTTACTTCTTCTTTTTAGATTTGGATTCTTTTTTTTTTTTTTTTTTTTTTGTGGAATGCGGGCCTCCCTCTGTTGCGGCCTCTCCCGTTGCGGAGCACAGGCTCCGGATGTGCAGGCTCAACGGCCATGGCTCACGGGCCCAGCCGCTCCGCGGCATGTGGGATCCTCCCAGACCGGGGCGCGAACCCGGTTCCCCTGCATCGGCAGGCGGACGCGCAACCACTGCGCCACCAGGGAAGCCCTAGATTTGGATTCTTTATATTTCTTTTTCTTCTCTGATTGCTGTGGCTAAAACTTCCAAATCTATGTTGAATAATAGCAGTGAGAGTGGGCAACCTTGTCTTGTTCCTGATTTTAGAGAAAATGGTTTCAGTTTTTCACTATTGAGAATGATGTTGGCTGTGCGTTTATGATATATGACCTTAGTATGCTGAGGTAAGTTCCCTTATGCCTACTTTCTGGAGAGTTTTTATCATAAATGGGTGTTGAATTTTGTCGAAAGCTTTTTCTGCATCTATTGAGAAGATTATATGGTTTTTATCCTTCAGTTTGTTAATATGGTGAATCACATTGATTGATTTGCATACATTGAAGAATCCTTGTATTCCTGGGATAAACCCCACTTAATCATGGTGTATGATCCTTTTAATGTGCTGCTGGATTCTGTTTGCTAGTATTATGTTAAGGATTTTTGCCTCTATGTTCATCAGTGTTATTGGCCTGTAGTTTTCCTTTTTTTGTGACATCTTTGTCTGGTTTTGGTATCAGGGTGATGGTGGCCCATCATGATTCTTTGTATTTCTGCAGTGTTAGTTGTTTACTTCTCCGTTTTCATTTCTAATTCTATTGATTTGAGTCTTTTCCCTTTTTTTCTTGATGAGTCTGGTTAATGGTTTATCAATTTTGTTTATCTTCTCAAAGAACGAGCTTTTAGTTTTATTGATCTTTGCCATTGTTTCCTTCATTTCTTTTTCATTTATTTCTAATCTTATCTTTATGATTTCTTTCCTTCTGCTAACTTTGGGTTTGTTTTGTTCTTCTTTCTCCAGTTGCTTTAGGTGTAAGTTTAGGTTGTTTATTTGAGATTTTTCTTGTTTCTTGAGGCAGGATTGTATTTGTTATAAACTTCCCTCTTAGAACTGCTTTTTCTGCATCCCATAGGTTTTGGGTTGTCGTGTTTTCATTGTCATTTCTTTCTACGTATTTTTTGATTTCTTCTTTGATTTCTTCAGTGATCTCTTGGATATTTAGTAGCGTATTGTTTAGCCTCCATGTGTTTG
>NC_041220.1:60702452-60710642 GCF_002837175.3 Physeter macrocephalus
GCTTGTGATTGGTCTGTTTATATTTTCTATTTCTTCCTGGTTCAGTCTTGGAAGGTTGTGCTTTTCTAAGAATTTGTTCATTTCTTCCAGGTTGTCCATTTTATTGGCATATAGTTCCTTGTAGTAATCCATCATGATTCTTTGTATTTCTGCAGTGTTAGTTGTTTACTTCTCCGTTTTCATTTCTAATTCTATTGATTTGAGTCTTTTCCCTTTTTTTCTTGATGAGTCTGGTGAATGGTTTATCAATTTTGTTTATCTTCTCAAAGAACGAGCTTTTAGTTTTATTGATCTTTGCCATTGTTTCCTTCATTTCTTTTTCATTTATTTCTAATCTTATCTTTATGATTTCTTTCCTTCTGCTAACTTTGGGTTTGTTTTGTTCTTCTTTCTCCAGTTGCTTTAGGTGTAAGTTTAGGTTGTTTATTTGAGATTTTTCTTGTTTCTTGAGGCAGGATTGTATTTGTTATAAACTTCCCTCTTAGAACTGCTTTTTCTGCATCCCATAGGTTTTGGGTTGTCGTGTTTTCATTGTCATTTCTTTCTACGTATTTTTTGATTTCTTCTCTTGTTTATTTTCATTTTGTTTGATCTGTCCATTGGTGAAAGTGGGGTTAAAGTCCCCTACTATTATTGTGTTACTGTCGATTTCCCCTTTTATGGCTTTTAGCATTTGCCTTATGTATTGAGGTGTTCCTATGTTGGGTGGCTAAATATTTAGAATTGTTATATCTCCTCTTGGGTTGATACCTTGATCATTATGTAGTGTCCTTCTTTATCTCTTGTAATAGGTTTATTTTAAAGTCTAGTTTTTCTGATATGAGAATTGCTACTCCAGTTTTCTTTTGATTTCCATTTGAATGGACTATCTTTTTCCATCCCCTCACTTTCAGTCTGTATGTGTCCCTAGGTCTGAAGTGGGTCTCTTGTAGGCAGCATATATACGGGTCTTGTGTTTGTATCCATTCAGCCAGTCTATGTCTTTTGGTTGAAGCATTTAATCTGTTTACATTTAAGGTAATTATCGATATGCATGTTCCTATTACCATTTTCTTAATTGTTTTGGATTTGTTATTGTAGGTCTTTTCCTTCTCTTGTGTTTCCTGCCTAGAGAAGTTCCTTTAGCATTTGTTGTAAAGCTGGTTTGGTGGTGCTAATTCTCTTAGCTTTTGCTTGTCTGTGAAGGTTTTAATTTCCCTGTCAAATCTGAATGAGGTCGTTTCTGGGTTGCGTGATCTTGGTTGTAGCTTTTCCCCTGTCATCACTTTAAGTATATCTTACCACTCCCTTCTGGCTTGCAGAGTTTGTGCTGAAAGATCAGCTGTTAACCTTATGGTGATTCCCTTGTATGTTATTTGTTGCTTTTCCCTTGCTGCTTTTAATATTTATTTTGTACTTAAATTTTGATAGTTTGACTGATATGTGTCTTAGTGTGTTTCTCCTTGGATTTATCCTGTATGGGACTCTCTGTGATTCCTTGACTTGATTGACTATTTCCTTTCCTATAGTAGGGAACTTTTCAACTGTAATCTCTTCAAATATTTTCTCATTCCCTTTCTTTTTCTCTTCTTCTTCTGGGACCCCTATAATTCGAATGTTGATGTTTTTACTGTTGTCCCAGAGGTCTCTGAGACTCTCCTCAATTCTTTTCATCCTTTTTTCTTTATTCTGCTCTGTGGTAGTTATTTCCACTATTTTATCTTCTAGTTCACTTCTCCGTTCTTCTGCCTCAGGTATTCTGCTATTGTTTCCTTCTAGAGAATTTTTAATTTCATTTATCGTGTTGTTCATCATTGTTTGTTTGCTCTTTAGTTCTTCTAGGTCCTTGTTAAATGTTCCTTCTATTTCCTCCATTCTATTTCAAAGATTTTGGATCATCTGTACTAATATTACTCTGAATTCTTTTCAGGTGGTCTGCCTATTTCCTCTTCATTTGTTAGGTCTGGTGGGTTTTTACCTTGTTCCTTCATCTGCTGCATTTTTCTCTGTCTTCTCATTTTGCTTAACTTATTGTCTTTGGGGTCTCCTTTTTGCAGACTGCAGGTTTGTAGTTCCCATTGTTTTTGGTGTCTGCCCCCAGTGGGTGACATTGTTTCATTGGGTTGTGTAGGCTTCCTTGTGGAAGGGAATGGTGCCTGTGTTCTGCTGGATGAGGCTGGATCTTGTCTTTTTGGTGGGCAGGACCGTGTCTGGTGGTGTGTTTTGGGCTGTTTGTGAAGGTAGTATGATTTTAAGCAGCCTCTCTGCTAATGGGTAGGGTTGTGTTCCTGTCTTAGTAGTTGTTTGGCATAGGGTGTCCAGCACTGGAGCTTGATGGTCCACCACCTCAATTTTGGGATGATTCGTTGTTTATTCAGGTATTCCATAGATGCAGGGTACATCAAGTTGATTGTGGAGATTTTATCTGCTGCTCTGAGGCTGCATGGAGAAATTTCCCTTTCTCTTCTTTGTTTGCACAGCTCCTGGGGTTCAGCTTTGGATCTGGCCCAGCCTCTGGTTTAGGTCACCTGACAGCATCTGTTCTTTGCTCAGACGGGACGGGGTTAAAGGGGCAGCTGATTAGGGGGTTCTGGCTCACTCAAGCTGGAGGGAGGGAGTGGTACGAAATGTAGAGTGAGCCTGCAGCGGCAGAGGCCAGCGTGACATTGCACCAGCCTGAGGCACGCCGTGTGTTCTCACGGGGAAGTTGTCCCTGGATCACGGGACCCTGGCAGTGGTGGGCTGCACAGGCTCCCAGGAGGGGAGGTGTGGATAGTGACCTGTGCTTGCACACAGGCTTTTTGGTGGCTTCAGAAGCAGGCTTAGCATTTCAGGCCCGTCTCTGGTGTCCGCACTGGTAGCTGTGGCTTGCGCCATTCTCTGGAGCTTATTAGGTGGTGCTCTGAAACCCCTCTTCACACACCCCGAAACAATGGTCTCTTGCCTCTTAGGCAGTTCCATACTTTTTCCCGGACTCCCTCCCTGCTAGCTGTGGCACACTAGCCCCTTCAGGCTGTGTTCACACCGCCAACCCCAGTCCTCTCCCTGCGATCCGACCCTGCTAGCTGTGGCCCACTAGCCCCTTCAGGCTGTGTTCACACCGCCAACCCCAGTCCTCTCCCTGCGATCCGACCGAACCCCGAGCCTCAGCTCCCAGCTCCCCGCCCTTCCTGGTGGGTGAGCAGACAAGCCTCGCGGGCTGGTGAGTGCTGGTCGGCACCGATCCTCTTCGGGAATCTCTCCGCTTTGCCCTCCGCACCCCTGCTGCTGCGCTCTCCTCTGTGGCTCCGAAGCTTCCCCCCACCTCCCGTCTCTGCCAGTGAAGGGGCTGCCTAGTGTATGGAAACTTTTCCTCCTTCACAGCTCCCTCGAGAGGGGCAGGTCCCGTCCCTATTCTTTTGTCTCTGTTTTTTCTTTTTTTCTTTTGCCCTACCCAGGTACGTGGGGAGTTTCTTGCCTTTTGGGAAGTCTGAGGTCTTCTGCTAGCCTTCAGTAGGTGTTCTGTAGGAGTTGTTCCACATGTAGATGTATTTGTGGGGAGGAAGGTGATCTCCATGTCTTACTCAGTCGCCATCTTGAAGGTCCTCCCCCCAGGTCTTTTTATATCTTCCATTTCTCTCGCCATTATGTACATACCTTTTCTATGTACTGGAGCACATTTATAAAATTCATAAAATCTGCCTTAAGGTCTTTGCCTACTAATTCCACCTTTTCTGCCATTCCTGTGCCTGTTTCTATCGATTGATTTTTCTTCTCCTGCTTAGGAGTCATAGTTTTCTGTTGCTCTGCATATCTGGTAATTTTTATTGGATACAGATTATTTTGAACATTGTGTTGTTTTATTCTTTGTTACTGTAGACATGAAAGCCAGGGGGATAGAAGTGTTGGGCCTGGTTTTAGTACATGATTAGGCTACTTTGGATCACACTGACATTTTCAAATCTTGCTTTTATGCTTTATTTTGGTGGGTCCACAGCAGCCTTTAATTTAGGGCTAATTTAACTGACTACACAGGTGATGCCCTTCTGAGGATTCTATCCAAGTTCCGTGGATTATCAACATTTTCCTCTCTGGCCCATGAAAAGACAAACTATTCCCAGCCTGGCTTGAGTTCTAATAATTTCTTCAGGTGGGTCTTTCCACGGTTGTGTGGATGATCAGCACCTGGCAAAGCCTCAAAGGGCTTTCTCTTCAGATTCCAGGAGCTTCCTTAGGTTTTTCCTTCCCTATGGTTCTAAAGCGGCCTCCAATAATTTGGCAATAATTTGGAGAAAGTAAAAAGATCACTTCATTTGTTTTTCTGCTCTCATGGGTCACAGCCTTGCTCTGGCTGTTGTCCAATGTCAGAAAATACTTATTTTCACATATAGATTTTTTTTTTTTTTTTTTTAAGCAGGAGAGCAGTCCTCTTGGCTGTTAATCCCTCATGGGGAGAAACAGAAGTCCTAGTATAACTTCTGACTGCCAAACACATGGGCTAATTAAAAGCTTCTCAGACCCTAACCTGTTTATATTTATATGTGAACTCTGGCCCACATTTAAAAACCTGTGTACAGTGGAAGTATAAATTCTGCCATGTGTTTTGGGTTGGGTTATCACAGAGTAAACCCAGAGACAGTGATTTAGGTGCAGAGTAATTCATTTGGGAGGTGATCCCAAGGAACACAAGTGGAGGAGAGGGGGAAGGGAAAGACAACGGTAAATGTTGTGTTATCAATTCACTCACCAGATATAGCAAAGGGCTCAGTCCTGCAGAGGAACTCGGGGAGATAGAATAGATTTAGCACACCTCAGAGCTATCACAACCGGGGAGTAAGGAAGCTGCGTATATATCTCTCAGCTCCTCATCCATCATTTGTTGAGAAGTGCTTCTGTGAGTGTTGATTCTCTGCACTCCTGGTTTGTTCTCCATGTAGGTTGAGCACATTTCCTGTGGCCAGAGAAAAGCCCTCAGGCAGAGAGCTTCAGGTGTTAACAAGCTTCATGATGTGAAGGTGAAAGCTAAGGGGATGTAAGTGGGTACCAGTAATGCTACTAGCACCAGAAAAAGATGTAAATTAAACTCATAAAGCAGAAGTGCTCTTCTTTCAACCCAGGAAACTAAAAAGAGCTGACCTAATAGGTGCAGGCTTCTGTCAATTTTCTCTTCCTTTTGTAATAATAGAGAATATTCTCTAAGTTTTTATTTCTCAAAAGTGCAGTAAACTCACAAGGAATGAACAATTCTGCATATTTGATATTTCCATATACTTGAAAATTTGACCCTCTAGATAATGACATTTTGATATATTAATTTTTTATAGAAATACATCCATACTTTATAAATAGAGGACATGAAATAGATTTTAGATTTTGTTGGGGACTAATTTTATTTAATATTGTGTACTGAAACCATAAACATAGTTGCCTTTGTAGATGTGGAAAGAAGGAAATTTAGGATAGATCGGTACCTTAGTAGTAGATTTCTTGACAAAACATCTCATGCCAACTTAGTTTTATGCATTTGTACCTTTCTTATAACAGGAGGAATGTAGTGTGACAGCCTGGGCAGGGAAACAATACTAGTGAGTTATGCAAAAAATAGTCATGAGATCACAGATACCACAGCCCTCTCTGAAGTGGTTTTACTGCCCCTCTCTCCCCCAAATTATCTCCTTTGCTAAAGCTGTCCCCATGTTCTGACTTGTCAGTGCTGTTCAAAACACATCTATTATTACTGCTATACCACAAACACACTTGATCCCAAGAATCACTTCATTCATTTACTCAAATACTTTTTCCTCCAATATCTTGTTGACAGAATTAAATGAGGATTATGCTTTGTCATTTTAAGAATGGTGCTACAGATTCAGAGGGAAGGATTATATTTTCTTAATAGTCATGGAAGTCAATATCGTATTACCCTTTTTTGGACCTCACTCAGTTGCACACATTTCTGTATATTCCTCTAAACTTTTTATTAGAAATAGAATACTGGACACAATTTTAAAAAGAGAATTCTAACTTTATTCATTAGAAGATATTGAAAACTTTGCAAGCTTCCTGATTAATTGGTCAACTTGCTTATAAATATTCTTCAGAATCAGCAACCCTGTTAAATCTGAGAAATAAGTTTTTCTCTCCATGGGCTTCATTAGTGAAAGGACATTGTGGATTAGGAAGATTTGAAAAAAGGTCTGATGTAATGGTGGTCTTCCCTGAAGGAAGCATGATTGCCTGGAGTTTTTTTTCACTGTAAGCACAAAAATTTATAAAATCATTAAGAAAAAAAGTGTATGGCTATCCATATATTTATTTACATTTGACTCCCAATTATTTTATTTTATAAGAATTTGTAGGATTAACCCTTGAAAATTAATTTGTTTTTCCTTCTCCTGCTTTAACCCAAGGGCATTTGGTTCCTTGGAATCCGTTCAGTTTGGAAGCTGGCAAGTACCAGTGCAATGGAATGTCATAGAGAAGAGAGCCAGTACTTAGAAATGAATTATCTGAAAAACTAAAAATTTACACTGAAATGTTATAATTTACAAGTTTTTCATCCCAACATCTAGCCTTCCAGTGCCACGTCTTAGTTTGAAATGTCAAAGCTAAATGCATTTCTTAAAAAAAAAAATGTGTAAAGCTCAGTTGACAGCCTTTGCTCAAATAAAACCTTGTACTTTTTTTGTAACTACTGGGCCAACGATGAGGTGTGCTTGGACGTTTTAACTAAGAACGATTCATCAGAACATCGCGTTCTGCTTCTTCAGTATAGGCTGGTGAGATGTGTAATGCAGCTACCTAGAATTGGCTGACTAAGGACCTTTAAAGCATTTCGACAGCTGCTTTTTTGAAGTACTGCTTTCATACAGATAGATCATAGCCCTTGTTAGATTGAACTCTATAAGGGAAGTGACTGTGTTTCTTTTGCTTGTTATATCCCCAGGACCTAATATGGTGCTGAGATGTCAATAAATATTCAGTGAACAAAAGATTTAAGTCTCAGATTCATTCTTTTTTTTTAAATTTAATTTTATTTATTTTTTTATACAGCAGGTTCTTATTAGTCATCCATTTTATACACATCAGTGTATACATGTCAATCCCAATCTCCCAATTCATCCCCCACCCCCCACCCCCCGCCACTTTCCCCCATTGGTGTCCATACGTTTGTTCTCTACATCTGTGTCTCAATTTCTGTCATGCAAACCAGTTCATCTGTACCATTTTTCAAGGTTCCACATATATGCGTTAATATACGATATTTGTTTTTCTCTTTCTGTCTTGGGCATTTAGGTTGCTTCCATGACCTGGCTATTGTAAATAGTGCTGCAATGAACATTGGGGTGCATGTGTCTTCTTGAATTATGGTTTTCTCTGGGTATATGCCCAGTAGTGGGATTGCTGGGTCATATGGTAATTCTTTTTTTAGTTTTTTAAGGAAACTCCATACTGTTCTCCATAGTGGCTGTATCAATTTACATTCCCACCAACAGGGCAAGAGGATTCCCTTTTCTCCACACCCTCTCCAGCATTTGTTGCTTGTAGATTTTCTGAAGATGTCCATTCTAACTGGTGTGAGGTGATACCTCACTGTAGTTTTGAATTGCATTTCTCTAATAAATAGTGATGCTGAGCAGCTTTTCATGTGTTTCTTGGCCATCTGTATGTCTTCTTTGGAGAAATGTCTATTTAGGTCTTCTGCACATTTTTGGATTGGGTTGTTTGTTTCTTTAATATTGAGCTGCATGAGCTGTTTATATATTTTGGAGATTAATCCTTTGTCTGTTGATTTGTTTGCAAATATATTCTCCCATTTTGAGGTTGTCTTTTTGTCTTGTTTATGGTTTCCTTTGCTGTGCAAGGCTTTGAAGTTTCATTAGGTCCCATTTGTTTATTTTTCTTTTTATTTCCATTACTCAAGGAGGTGGATCAAAAAAGATCTTGCTGTGATTTATGTCAAAGAGTGTTCTTCCTATGTTTTCCTCCAAGAGTTTTATAGTGTCCGGTCTTACATTTAGGTCTCTAATCCATTTTGAGTTTATTTTTGTGTATGGTGTTAGGGAGTGTTCTAATTTCATTCTTTTACATGTAGCTGTCCAGTTTTCCCAGCACCACTTATTGAAGAGACTGTCTTTTCTCCATTGTATATCCTTGCCTCCTTTGTCATAGATTAGTTGACCACAGGTGCATGGGTTTACCTCTGGGCTTTATATCTTGTTCCATTGATCT
>NC_041220.1:60710674-60711465 GCF_002837175.3 Physeter macrocephalus
AGATTTTTCATCATTAGTGTATAGGAATGCAAGATATTTCTGTGCATTAATTTTGTATCCTGCAACTTTACCAAATTCATTGATTAGCTCTAGTAGTTTTCTGGTGGCATCTTTAGGATTCTCTATGTATAGTATCATGTCATCTGCAAACAGTGACAGCTTTACTTCTTCTTTTCCAATTTATATTCCTTTTATTTCTTTTTCTTCCCTGATTGCCGTGGCTAGGACTTCCAAAGCTATGTTGAATAATAGAGGTGAGAGTGGATATCCTTGTCTTGTTCCTGATCTTAGAGGGAATGCTTTCAGTTTTTCACCATTGAGAATGATGTTTGCTGTGTGTTTGTTGTATATGGTCTTTATTAAATTGAGGTAGGTTCCCTCTATGCCCATTTCTGGAGAGTTTATATCATAAATGGGTCGTGAATTTTGTCAAAAGCTTTTTCTGCATGTATTGAGATGATCATATGGTTTTTCTTCTTCAATTTGTTAATATGGTGTATCCCATTGATTGATTTGTGGGTATTGAAGAATCCTTGCATCCCTGGGATAAATCCCACTTGATCATGGTGTATGATCCTGTTAATGTGTTGTTGGATTCTGTTTGCTAGTATTTTGTTGAGGATTTTTGCATTCTTATTCATCAGTGATTTTGGTCTGTAATTTTCCTTTTTTGTAGTATATTTGTCTGGTTTTCATATCAGGGTGATGGTGGCCTCATAGAATGAGTTTAGGAGTGTTCCTTCCTCTGCAATTTTTTGGAAGAGTTTGAGAAGGATGGGTGTGAGCTCTTC
>NC_041220.1:60711639-60718766 GCF_002837175.3 Physeter macrocephalus
ACTTCCCTCTTAGAACTGCTTTTGCTGCATCCCATAGGTTTTGAATCGTCGTGTTTTCATTGACATTTGTCTCTAGGTATTTTTTACTTTTCTCTTTGATTTCTTCAGTGATCTCTTGGTTATTAAGTAGTGTATTGTTTAGCCTCCATGTGTTTGATTTTTTTTACATTTTTTTCCCTGTAATTGATTTCTAATCTCATAGCATTGTATTCAGAAAAGATGCTTGATATGATTTCAGTTTTCTTAAATTTACTGAGGCTTGATTAGTGACCCAAAATTTGATCTATCCTGGAGAATGTTCCATGCACACTTGAGAAGAAAGTGTAATCTGCTGTTTTTGGATGGAATGTTCTAGAGATATCAATTAAATCTATCTGGTCTATTGAGTCATTTAAAGCTTGTGTTTCCTTATTAATTTTCTGTTTGGTTGATCTGTCCATTGGTGTAAGTGAGGTGTTAAAGTCCCCCACTATTGTGTCACTGTTGATTTCCTCTTTTATAGCTGTTAGCAGTTGCCTTATGTATTGAGGTGCTCCTATGTTGGGTGTATATATATTTATAATTGTTATATCTTCTTCTTGGATTGATCCCTTGATCATTATGTAGTGTCCTTCTTTGTCTCTTGTAATAGTCTTTATTTTAAAGTCTATTTTGTCTGATATGAGAATTGCTACTCCAGCTTTCTTTTGATTTCCATTTGCATGGAATATCTTTTTCCATCCCCTCACTTTCAGTCTGTATGTGTCCCTAGGTCTGAAGTGGGTCTCTTTTAGACAGCATATATATGGGTCTTGTTTTTGTATCCATTCAGCAAGCCTGAGTCTTTTGGTTGGAGCATTTAATCCATTCATGTTTAAGGTAATTATCGAAAATTTATGGTCCTATTACCATTTTCTTAATCGTTTTCGGTTTGTTTTTGTAGGTCCTTTTCTTCTCTTGTGTTTCCCACTTAGAGAATTTCCTTTAGCATTTGTTGTAGAGCTGGTTTGGTGGTGCTGAATTGTCTTAGCTTTTGCTTGTCTGTGAAGCTTTTGATTTCTCCATTGACTCTGAATGAGATCCTTGATGGGTCGAGTAATCTTGGTTGTAGTTTTTCCCTTTCATCACTTTAAGTATATCATGCCACTCCCTTCCGACTTGTTGAGTTTTGCTGATAAATCAGCTGTTAACCTTATGGGAGTTCCCTTGTATGTTATTTGTCATTTTTCCCTTGCTGCTTTTAATAATTGTTCTTTGTCTTTAATTTATTCCAGTTTGATTACTATGTGTCTCGGTATGTTTCTCCTTGGGTTTATCCTGTATGGGACTCTCTGCGCTTCCTGGACTTGGGTGGCTATTTCCTTTCCCATGTTAGGGAAGTTTTTGGCTATAATCTCTTCAAATATTTTCTCAGGTCCTTCCTCTCTCTCTTCTCCTTCTGGGACCCCTATAATGCAAAAGTTGTTGCATTTAATGTAGTCCCAGAGATCTCTTAGGCTGTCTTCATTTCTTTTCATTCTTTTTCTTTATTCTGTTCTAGAGCAGTGAATTCCACCATTCTGTCTTCCAGGTCACTTATCCATTTTTCTGCCTAAGTTATTCTGCTATTGATTCCCTCTAGTGTATTTTTCATTTGAATTATTGTATTGTTCATCTCTGCTTGTTTGTTCTTTAATTCTTCTAGGTCTTTGTTAAACATTTCTTGCATCTTCTCGATCTTTGCCTTCATTCTTTTTCCTAGGTCTTGGATGATCTTCACTATCATTATTCTGAATTCTTTTTCTGGAAGGTTGCCTGTCTCCACTTCATTTAGTTGTTTTTCTGGGGTGTTATCTTCTTCCTTCATCTGGTACATAAACTTCTTCCTTTTCATCTTGTCTATCTTTCTATGAATGTGGTTTTTGTTCCACTGGCTTCAAGATTGTAGTTCTTCTTGCTTCTGCTGTCTGCCCTCTGGTGGATGAGGCTATCTAAGAAGCTTGTGCAAGTTTCCTGATGGGAGCGAATGGTGATGGGTAGAGCTGGCTGTTGCTCTGGTGGGCAGAGCTCAGTTAAACTTTAATGTGCTTGCCTGCTGATGGTTGGGGCTGAGTCCCCTCCCTGTTGGTTGTTTGGCCTGAGGCTACCCAACACTGGAGCCTACCCGTTCTCTTTGGTGGGGCCAATGGCGGACTCTGGGAGGGTTTACACCAAGGAGTACTTCCCAGAAGTTCTGCTGCCAGTGTCCTTGTCCTCACGGTGAGACAGAGCCATCCCCCGCCTCTGTAGGAGACACCTAACACCAGCAGGTAGGTCTGGTTCAGTCCCTATGGGGTTACTGCTCCTTCCCCTGGGTCCTAATGCACACGCTACTTTGTGTTGCCCTCCAAGAGTGGAATCTCTGTTTCCCGCAATCCTGTCGAAGTCTTGCAATCAAATCCCACCAGTCTTCAAAGTCTGATTCTCTAGGAATTCCTCCTCCCATTGCTGGACCCCCAGGTTTGGAAGCCTGATGTGGGGCTCAGAACCTTCACTCCGGTAGGTGGACTTCTGTGGTATAAGTGTTCTCCAGTTTGTGGGTCATCCACCCAGCAGTTATGGGATTTGATTTTATTGTGATTGCGCCCCTTGTACCATCTCATTGTGGCTTCTCCTTTTTCTTTGGCTGTGGAGTATCTTTCTTTGTGAGTTCCAGTGTCTTCCTGTCGATGATTGTTCAGCAGTTAGTTGTGATTCCAGTGTTCTTGCAAGAGGGAGTGAGAGCGTGTCCCGCTATTCCACCATCTTGAACCAATCTCTCAAGTCCCAGACTTTTTCTGATGTTGTGTTCCCCATCATGCACAGGTGAAGTCTGACCCAATTCTCCAGTTGTCTGGGAACCCACTTTGCTTTGATTAGGCCTCTATTGGTTTTAACCCATGTTTGTACTTGCTGCAATATTGTTCATAGTTTTCCTGTTTACAAGTCTTCATTCACCACCAGACTGAATGTTCCTGGAAAGTGGCCACCCTGCCTTATATATCCTTCCATCATCGAAGTCTACACAATTTGTTTACATAATATCTGGTAAACTTTTAGCAAGCTAGTCTTTCAACATTTTCAAGAAATATGCAAGTATCTCTTCCTTTTATATATTTGCTTTTCACTAAAAGAAGATAAGTTTATGCCCAAAGGTAAGCTTTGATTTAAAAAGAAAGAAAAAAGGCCAACTTTGTACAGCTCCTACAAAGAATTGATGGATTTGTTCATTCAATCAGTATTTATCGAGTGCTGAGTGCCAACTGGGTGCCAGGCACTGTTCTATGTGCTAAGGAAACAGCAATGAATAAAACAGACCCAAATCCCTGTCTTTATGGATTTATTCTTGTTGAAAGATAAACTGAGGCATTTAAAAAATTTTAAGTGTTTATTTAAGCAAAAATCGATTCTATTGGGGCAGCATCCAATCTAGCAGATAGAAAGGAGCTCCGAGGAGCTGTACAAAATGAAAGACTTTATAGACATAAGGGAATGGGAACAAGGAATTTATACAAGACAAAAAAGTGGGTTGGTTATTGCAAGGTTACTTTCCTTTAGGGGATGGCAGGGGTTTACCCAGCAGATTACCTCACTAGTCGTGATCAGGTTGTTCCTGATTGACTGGTTTGAGATTTTATTTCTGGGAGAGCTGAAACTGTAATTAAGTCAAGTCTCAGTTTGGTGACTTGGGGCTTGGCAAAAGTGACTTTATTTGGGGTTTGTTGCTTGTTTTTTTAAATTCTAATGAAGGAAATAGAAATAGACCACAAGTAAAACAACTAGTCTATTGCATAGTGATAAAGTGCTAAGGAAAAGAAATAAAGCTGGGAAAGGGGATACAAGTAACTGGGAGAGTGGGTTGACATTTTAGATAGGGTGGGCATTGCCAGCATCATCAAGAAGGTAACTTTTGGGTAAAGGCCTGAAGAGATTGCCAGCGATGTGGACATCTAGAATAGCATTCCAGGAAGAAGGAACAGCATGTTAAATCCAACAGGCAGTTCTTTAGTTCTCATGTGACTTCTCCTCCTTAGCAGCTCTCGATGCAGTAGATCACTCTGCTACCACAGTGCTGCTCTCCAGGTTTCCTCTTCTCTTAACCGATGCCTCCTTTGCTGGTTCTTCTCATGATTTTGAAATGTTGGAGTACTCTGTAGCTCAATCATCATAGTTCTTTTCTTCTCTCTCCACCTCTTGTATCACCTCATCCACTCCTGTGGCTCACTACACACAAATACACCTAAATTTGTATTTCCAACCCTGACTTCTCTGACCACTTTATCGAGACCTGTATATCTCGTTGCTTACTTGACAACTCATCTACATTCATCCCAAGTTTAGTATGTCCAAAATAAATCTTTTGATTCTCAGCCCCACTTCCAAAATCTTCTTCACCTTTTCTTTGCCATCTCAGTAGATGGCATCATTATTCATATAGTTGTTCAAGCTAAAACTTAGGGGTCTTCCACAAGCCCTTTTTTCTCTCACCTCTCACAGAAAATCAGTGGGCAGGTCCTGTTGTATCTAACTCTGTATTAAAATATATAAAATATATTTGAATTAATGATACTCTTGGAATGTAAGAACGTTTTATTTATATTATTATAAACCAATATATTATGGTATATATGTGATTTATATAGCTATTATAGATATAAATATGGAAATATAATTTATGTCATTGTATATAATATAACCCATGATATAATGATATAAGCACACATACATGTATATAATAACACAAATATAAAAATTATCTTCTAATATTTTCTCTCTGCTTCAACTCTTGTTCTCTGCCTCTGCCTCTTCATAGTTGATTCTCCATACAGCATCTAGAATCATCCTTTAAAACTAAAAATGTGATTGTGTCATTCCTTGGCTCAAAAACATTTAGTGACTTTCCATCTTCCAGAAGCAAATCCAGCCTCCTTATCATATCCAGCAGGCCCTACATAATCTAGTCCTTAGCTGCATTTCATCTCTATAACCTTCCCTCTCACTTTTCACTCCCACACCAAGCGGGGCCCTGCCTCGGGATCTTTTCTGTGGATGTTCCTTTTGCTGGAACACTCACTTGAGTATCCTCAGTGCTCCTTCACTTCATTCATGTCTGCCTAAATATCACGTCAACACAGAGGCTATCCCTGAGTACTCTATCTAAAAATGGAATTCTCCACCGGTCTATATTCCCATGTCTTATTTTATTTTTCTTAATAGCCTTCATCACCATGTGGCAATATAGTACATATTTATTTGAATTTTGAATTTATTTTGAATTTTGGCTTCCGTAGTCCCCTATATACAGCCGAATCATAGCAGTTAATAAAGTGTATCTTAATTGGAAGTAATTTTTCTCATTCATTGGACTGTATGCCCCTGGAAGGAAATGACATTAACATTCATTTCTGATTTGCCAATGTTCAGAAATGCCTGCACACATAGGGGTGCTTCATAGAAGTGTATTGAATGAATTAATGATTACTTTGTATCATTGTTTCCTCAAGAAGCAATTCCAAGAATCTCGGTGTTTCCCCAAAGCCTTAGGCCAGGAACATTTTTATGATCAATCCTCTTCCACTGGGTAAAATGCAGCCAATTTCTGGTTTAGAAAATGGATAAATGATGTTCTGAAATCATATGAAATTTTAGATTATAATTTTTAAAAGGATGCAGTTTTTCACATGACAAAATGCAGAGTTTGACAATATTAAGACAGCAAATGCAGAGATTAGAATCTTAGATTTTGTAGAATTTGACATTGGTGTTCATCTAGTCCAATGCCTTGTTTTATACATGATGAAGCTTAGGGCCAGAACTCGGGAGGTGACAAAACTAAAGCTAAAGGAAGAATTGGGATATCTGGATCACAGTCCAGTTTTTCTTCTCACTGTGCCATTCTTCCATCCTTACTCAGTTTCCTTGATCTTGGTGATCCCATCTCCAATGGTAAACTCAGAAGCCTGTATATATCCAACCTCTTCATTCTATTGTGTTTTATCATATTATATTTTCATTTGCATATATAGGAGTCCCAGTTATCCAATTCAGTGAGACATACTTTTCATCAAGAGTACAATGCAGAACAATGGAGACATATATCTGATTTTTAGATAAATTCTAAGCTGTAGCTTGATTCTAGATATCATCAATATTATGGAAGACCATTTTTTTAAAAGAAAAGTTAATTAATTAATTAATTTTTGGCTGCATTTGCTTCTTTGTTGCTGTGTGAGGCTTTCTCTAGTTGTGGCGAGTGGGGGCTACTCTTCTTTGCGGTGCGTGGGCTACTCACTGTGGTGGCTTCTCTTGTTGCAGAGCACAGGCTTTAGGCACGCAGGCTTCAGTAGTTGTGCTCACGGGCTCAGTAGTTGTGGCTCGTGGGCTCTAGAGCGCAGGCTCAGTAGTTGTGGCACATGGGCTTAGTTGCTCCACGGCATTTGGGATCTTCCCGGACAAGGGCATGAACCCGTGTCCTCTGCATTGGCAGGTGGATTCTTAACCACTGCACCACCAGTGAAGCCCCTTGAAGATGATTCTTTTTTAAAAATTTAATTTAATGTATTTTTTTATACAGCAGGTTCTTATTAGTTATCCATTTTATACATATTAGTGTATATACGTCAATCCCAATCTCCCAGTTCATCACACCCCCACCCCCACCCACCACTTTCCCCCCTTGGTGTCCACACGTTTGTCCTCTACATCTGTGTCTCTATTTCTGCCCTGCAAACTGGTTCATCTGTACCATTTTTCTAGGTTCCACATATATGCATTAATATACGATATTTGTTTTTCTCTTTCTGATTTACTTCACTCTGTATGACAGTCCTAGATTCATTCATGTCTCTACAAATGATCCAATTTCGTTCCTTTTTATGGCTGAGTAATATTCCATTGTATATATGTAGCACATATTCTTTATCCATTCATCTGTTGATGGGCATTTAGGTTGCTTCCATGACCTGGCTATTGTAAATAGTGCTGCAATGAACATTGGGGTGCATGTGTCTTCTTGAATTATGGTTTTCTCTGGGTATATGCCCAGTAGTGGGATTGCTGGGTCATATGGTAATTCTTTTTTTAGTTTTTTAAGGAAACTCCATACTGTTCTCCATAGTGGCTGTATCAACTTACATTCCCACCAACAGGGC
>NC_041220.1:60719138-60720303 GCF_002837175.3 Physeter macrocephalus
TTTCTCCATTGTATATCCTTGCCTCCTTTGTCATAGATTAGTTGACCACAGGTGTGTGGGTTTATCTCTGGGCTTTCTATCTTGTTCCATTGATCTATGTTTCTGTTTTTGTGCCAGTACCATATTGTCTTGATTCCTGTAGCTTTGTAGTATAATCTAAAGTCAGGGAGTGTGATTCCTCCAGCTCCATTTTTTTCCCTCAAGACTGCTTTGGCTATTCGGGGTCTTTTTTGTCTCCATACAAATTTTAAGATTTTTTTGTTCTAGTTCTATAAAAAATGCCATTGGTAATTTGACAGGGATTTCATTGAATCTGTATATTGCTTTGGGTAGTATAGTCATTTTCACAATATTGATTCTTCCATTCCAAGACCATGGTATATCTCTCCATGTATTGGTATCATCTTTAATTTCTTTCATCACTGTCTTATAGTTTTCTGAATACAGCTCTTTTGTTTCCCTAGGTAGGTTTATTCCTAAGTATTTTATTCTTTTTGTTGCAGTGGTAAATGGGAGTGTTTCCATAATTTCTCTTTCAGATTTTTCATCATTAGTGTATAGGAATGCAAGAGATTTCTGTGCATTCATTTTGTCTCTTGCAACTTTACCAAATTCATTGATTAGCTCTAGTAGTTTTCTGGTAGCATCTTTAGGATTCTCTATATACAGTATCATGTCATTTGCAAACAGTAACAGTTTTATTTCTTCTTTTCCAATTTGTATTCCTTTTATTTATTTTTCTTCTCTGATTGCTGTGGCTAGGACTTCCAAAACTACGTTGAAAAATAGTGGTGAGAGTGGGCATCCTTGTCTTGCTCCTGATCTTAGAGGAAATGCTTTCAGTTTTTCACCATTGAGAATGATGTTTTCTGTGTGTTTGTTATATGTGGCCTTTATTATATTGAGGTAGGTTCCCTCTATGCTCACTTTCTGAAGAGTTTTTATCATAAACGGGTGTTGAATTTTGTCAAAAGCTTTTTCTGCTTCTATGAAGATGATCATATTGTGTGTTTTTTTTAACATCTTTATTGGAGTATAACTGTTTTACAATGGTGTGTTATTTTCTGCCTTACAACAAAGTGAATCAGTTATACATATACATATGTTCCCATATCTCTTCCCTCTTGCATCTCCCTCCCTCCCACCCTCCCTATCCCACCCCTCT
>NC_041220.1:60720568-60724586 GCF_002837175.3 Physeter macrocephalus
TTTGAATTATGGTTTTCTCAGGGTATGTTGCCCAGTAGTGGGATTGCAGGGTTGTATGGTAGTTCTATTTGTAGTTTTTTAAGGAACCTCCATACTGTTCTCCATAGTGGCTGTATCCATTTACATTCCTACCAACAGTGCAAGAGGGTTCCCTTTTCTCCACACCCTCTCCAGGATTTATTGTTTCTAGATTTTTTGATGATGGCCATTCTGACTGGTGTGATATGATAACTCATTGTAGTTTTGATTTGCATTATTCTAATGATTAATGATGTTGAGCATTCTTTCATGTGTTTGCTGGCAATCTGTATATCTTCTTTGGAGAAATGTCTATTTAGTTCTGCCCATTTTTGGATTGGGTTGTTTGTTTGTTTTTTTATCGAGCTGCATATGGTTTTTATTCTTCAATTTGTTAATATGGTGTATCACACTGATTGATCTGAGTATATTGAAGAATACTTGCATCCCTGGGAAAAATCCCACTTGGTCATGGTGTATGATCCTTTAAATGTATTGATGGATTCTGTTTGCTAGTATTTTGTTGAGGATGTTTGCATCTATATTCATCAGTGATATTGATCTGTAATTTTCTTTTTTTTCATATTTTTGTCTGGTTTTGGTATCAGGGTGATGGTGGGCTCATAGGATGAGTTTGGGAGTGTTCCTTCTGCAATTTTTAGGAAGAGTTTGAGAAGAATGGGTATTAGTTCTTCTCTAAATGTTTGATAGAATTCACCCTTGAAGCATCTGGTCCTTGACTTTTGTTTTTTGGAAGATTTTAATCACAGTTTCAATTTCATTACTTGTGATTGGTTTGTTCATATTTTCTATTTCTTCCTGGTTCAGTCTTGGGAGGTTATACCTTTCTAAGAATTTGTCCATTTCTTCCAGGTTGTCTGTTTTATTGGCATAGCATTGCTTTTAGTAGTCTCTTAAGATGCTTTGTATTTCCGCGGTGTCTGTTGTAACTTCTCCTTTTTCATTTCTAAATTTATTGATTTGAGTCCTCTTCCTCTTTTTCTTGGTGAGTCTGGCTAATGGTTTATCAATTTTGTTTATCTTCTCAAATAACTAGCTTTTAGTTTTATTGAGTTTTGCTGTTGTTTTCTTTGTTTCTATTTCATTTATTTCTGCTCTGATCTTTTTGATTTCTTTCCTTCTGCTAACTTTGGGTTTTGTTGTTTCTTCTTGCTCTAGTTCCTTTAGGTATAAAGTTAGAGTGTTTATTTGAGATTTTTCTTTTTTCTTGAGGTAGGATTGTATTGCTCTAACTTACCTGTTAGAACAGCTTTTGCTGCATCCCATAGGTTTTGGGCCATCGTGTTTTCACTGTCATTTGTTTGTATGTATTTTTTGATTTCCTCTTTGATTTTTTCAGTGATCTCTTGGTTATTCATTAACGTATTGTTTAGCCTCCACGTGTTTGTGTTTTTTACATTGTTTTCCCTGTAATTAATTTCTTATCTCATAGTCTTGTGGTCAGAAAACATGCTTGATATGATTTCAATTTTCTTAAGTTTACTGAAGCTTGATTTGTGACCCAAAATGTGATCTATCTTGGAGAATGTTCTGTGAGCACTTGAGAAGAATGTGTAATCTGCTGCTTTTGGATGGAATGTTCTGGAGATATCAATTAAATCTCTCTGGTCTACTGAGTCATTTAAAGCTTGTGTTTCCTCATTAATTTTCTGTCTGGATGATCTGTCCATTGGTGTAAGTCAGGAGTTAAAATCCCCCACTATGATTGTGTTACTGTCAATTTCCTCTTTTATAGCTGTTAACAGTTGCCTTATGTATTGAGGTGCTCCTATGTTGGGGGCATATATATTTATAACTGTTATATCTTCCTCTTAGATTGATCCCTTGATCATTGTGTAGTGTCCTTCCTTGTCTCTTATAACATTCTGTATTTTAAAGTCTATTTTATCTGATATGAGTATTGCTACTCCAGCTTTCTTTTGATTTCCATTTGCATGGAATATCTTTGTCCATCCCCTCACTTTCAGTCTGTGTGTGTCCCTAGGTCTGAAGTGGGTCTCTTGTAGACAGCATATATATCGGTCTTGTTTTTGTATCCATTTGGTTGGAGCATTTAATCCATTCACGTTTAAGGTAATTATCAGTATGTATGTTCCTATTACCATTTTCTTAATTGTTTTGGGTTTGTTTTTGTAGGTCCTTTTCTTCTCTTGTGTTTCCCACCAAGAGAATTCAGCATCACCAAACCAGCATTTGTTGTAGAGCTGGTTTGGTGATGCTGAATTCTCTTACCTCTTGCTTGTCTGTAAAGCTTTTGATTTCTCCATCGAGTCTGAATGAGATCCTTGCCAGGTAGAATAATCTTCGCTGTAGGTTCTTCCCTTTCATCACTTTAAGTATGTCATGCCACTCCCTTCTGGCTTGTACAGTTTCTGCTGAGCAATCAGCTGTTAACCTTATGGGAGTTCCCTTGTACATTATTTGTTGTTTTTCCCTTGTTGCTTTCAATAATTTTTCTTTGTTTTTAATTTTTTTTTCTCAGGTCCTTTCTCTCTCTCCTCTCCTTCTGGGACCCCTATAATGCGAATGTTGGTGTGTTTAATGTTGTCCCAGAGGTCTCATAGGCTGTCTTCATTTGTTTTCATTCTTTTTTCATTATTCTGTTCTAGAGCAGTGAATTCCACCATTCTGTCTTTCAGGTCACTTATCCGTTCTTCTATCTCAGTTATTCTGCTATTGATTCCTTCTAGTGTAGTTTTCATTTCAGTTATTGTATTGTTCATCTCTGTTTGTTTGTTCTTTAATTCTTGTAGGTCTTTGTTAAACATTTCTTGCATCTTCTTGATCTTTGCCTCCATTCTTTCTCCGAGGTCCTGGATCATGTTCACTATCATTATTCTGAATTATTTTTTGGAAGGTTGTCTATCTCCACTTCATTTAGTTATTTTTCTGGGGTTTTATCTTCTTCCTTCATCTGGTACATAGCCCTCTGCCTTTTCGTCTTGTCTATCTTCCTGTGAATGTGACCATTCTGACTGCTGTTTCTGGTAGTGATTCGTTTTTCTTTTAAAAAGGAGTTAGGTGGATTTATATAGTAGTGTGCAATTTATGGATTAATGGGGCATAATTTTAATGTAAGCATTTAAACAATGAAAATTGCATTATGCCTAGAACATTTAGGGACAATAAAAATAAGTTGACTCTCTTGAGATTTTTAGAAGACCTAATGTTTAGAAATATAGAATAAACCGTTACTCATGACTCTTTTCTGAAAGGATGGCAGCTGTGTTTCCTATTTGGTGATGAATATTCTTAAGATTACCATATGGACAAGGGCAAGAATGTGTTTAGACAGGATGTAGAGTTCATATAGCCCATTTTGGTAAGAAAAATAAACCCCAAACCCCAAATGCACAAAACAACAAAAAGCAAGAACCAAAAAGTTTTTGGATAAGACATTTTGATAGAAATAGTTAATAATTAATAGATGCTTAGGAAACTGTGAACTAGAATCACTCTAATACAATTTGCAGTGTTCCTGTTTAACTATGATAAGCATATACAACATTTAAAAATGTTTTTGTTGATTGATTATAAAGGGAAAACATTGGATTTACTGGTCTATGATCCTAGAAAATGGATTTGACTATTTCGAGCTTTCCTTGATCATCCTTTTTCCTCACCCAGCTGGGTAAGTGCTTGTCCTTTGTCCCTCTACAAAGCCTGGAGCAAATCATACTACTTTCCTCATTGAATGAAGTGGTGTGTTTATTCTCTAGTATTTCATGAATGCAACTGAAGTTCCCTGAAGGCAGATCTGATTCTCTATTTCTGTTAACAGTGCATTCTGTCAAACAGGCTCTAACTTGCTCTCCATCCATCAGTTTCCAAGTCCTGTTGGTTCAGCCTTTAAATTTCTTTCCCCTCAGTCTTTCTGACATTGAAAAGTATCAACAAACCAACAGAGTTACCCTGTCTAAGGCTACTCTTAGGTGGGTAGCTGGAAGGTGGAGCAGGCTCTAGAGATGACAACCTTCCT
>NC_041220.1:60724999-60726962 GCF_002837175.3 Physeter macrocephalus
TTTTAATTTCTCCATCAAATTTGAATGAGATCCTTGCTGGGTAGAGTAATCTTGGTTGTAGGTTTTTCTCCTTCATCACTTTATATATGTCCTGCCACTCCCTTCTGGTTTGCGGAGTTTCTGCTGAAAGATCAGCTGTTAACCTTATGGGGTTTCCCTTGTGTGTTATTTGTTGTTTTTCCCTTGCTGCTTTTAATATGTTTTCTTTGTATTTAATTTTTGATAGTTTGATTAATATGTGTCTTGGCGTGTTTCTCCTTGGATTTATCCTGTATGGGACTCTCTGTGCTTCCTGGACTTGATTGACTATTTCCTTTCCCATATTAGGGAAGTTTTCAACTATAATCTCTTCAAATATTTTCTCAGGTCCTTCCTCTCTCTCTTCTCCTTCTGGGACCCCTATAATGCGAATGCTGTTGTGTTTAATGTTGTCCTCGAGGTCCCTTAGGCTGTCTTCATTTGTTTTCATTCTTTTTTCATTATTCTGTTCTAGAGCAGTGAATTCCACCATTCTGTCTTTCAGGTCACTTATCCGTTCTTCTATCTCAGTTATTCTGCTATTGATTCCTTCTAGTGTAGTTTTCATTTCAGTTATTGTATTGTTCATCTCTGTTTGTTTGTTCTTTAATTCTTGTAGGTCTTTGTTAAACATTTCTTGCATCTTCTTGATCTTTGCCTCCATTCTTTCTCCGAGGTCCTGGATCATGTTCACTATCATTATTCTGAATTATTTTTTGGAAGGTTGTCTATCTCCACTTCATTTAGTTATTTTTCTGGGGTTTTATCTTCTTCCTTCATCTGGTACATAGCCCTCTGCCTTTTCGTCTTGTCTATCTTCCTGTGAATGTGACCATTCTTAACTTTATTTCTGGTAGTGATTCGTTTTTCTTTTAAAAAGGAGTTAGGTGGATTTATATAGTAGTGTGCAATTTATGGATTAATGGGGCATAATTTTAATGTAAGCATTTAAACAATGAAAATTGCATTATGCCTAGAACATTTAGGGACAATAAAAATAAGTTGACTCTCTTGAGATTTTTAGAAGACCTAATGTTTAGAAATATAGAATAAACCGTTACTCATGACTCTTTTCTGAAAGGATGGCAGCTGTGTTTCCTATTTGGTGATGAATATTCTTAAGATTACCATATGGACAAGGGCAAGAATGTGTTTAGACAGGATGTAGAGTTCATATAGCCCATTTTGGTAAGAAAAATAAACCCCAAACCCCAAATGCACAAAACAACAAAAAGCAAGAACCAAAAAGTTTTTGGATAAGACATTTTGATAGAAATAGTTAATAATTAATAGATGCTTAGGAAACTGTGAACTAGAATCACTCTAATACAATTTGCAGTGTTCCTGTTTAACTATGATAAGCATATACAACATTTAAAAATGTTTTTGTTGATTGATTATAAAGGGAAAACATTGGATTTACTGGTCTATGATCCTAGAAAATGGATTTGACTATTTCGAGCTTTCCTTGATCATCCTTTTTCCTCACCCAGCTGGGTAAGTGCTTGTCCTTTGTCCCTCTACAAAGCCTGGAGCAAATCATACTACTTTCCTCATTGAATGAAGTGGTGTGTTTATTCTCTAGTATTTCATGAATGCAACTGAAGTTCCCTGAAGGCAGATCTGATTCTCTATTTCTGTTAACAGTGCATTCTGTCAAACAGGCTCTAACTTGCTCTCCATCCATCAGTTTCCAAGTCCTGTTGGTTCAGCCTTTAAATTTCTTTCCCCTCAGTCTTTCTGACATTGAAAAGTATCAACAAACCAACAGAGTTACCCTGTCTAAGGCTACTCTTAGGTGGGTAGCTGGAAGGTGGAGCAGGCTCTAGAGATGACAACCTTCCTTCCCACCCCATCTCTCTCTCTCTTTTTTTTTTTTTTTTTTTTTTTTTTTTTTGCCGTACGTGGGCCTCTCACTGTTGTGGCCTCTCCCGCTGCGGGGCAC
>NC_041220.1:60726972-60747383 GCF_002837175.3 Physeter macrocephalus
CGTTGTGGAGCACAGGCTCCGGACGCGCAGGCTCAGCGGCCATGGCTCACAGGCCCAGCTGCTCCGCGGCATGTGGGATCTTCCCAGACCGGAGTACGAACCCGTGTCCCCTGCATCGGCAGGTGGACTCTCAACCACTGTGCCACCAGGGAAGCCCCACACCCCATCTCTTATGTACCTAAGGATTTCCACACCACCCTCATTCAGCACAGCCTTGAGATCAAAAGCAAGAACTCTGGAGCCAGGCCACCTGGACATGAATCTCTGCTGTGTCATTTACTATCTCTGCCACTTATTAGCTGTGTGACTTTGGGCAAATTTCTTTCTCTCCGCCTCAGTTTCCTCATCTGTAAAATGAGGATAATAATAGATCCTAACTCATATGATTGCTATGAGAATGAAATTAAATGAGTTTATATATATATACATATATATGTAAATGTGTATATATATATATATATATATATATATATGAAATGTTTAGAACAGTGCCTGGTACAGAGTAAGCACTAAAAGTGTTAGTTGTTGTAATTGTTATTATTTATTACTTTTCAGTAATATTGCCTCTCTAGGTAGTGATGGGCGAGAGCAATAACAGAATCTCTGTGAAAATGAGGTGGTAAGACCATGTGGCCGAAGCCCTTTGAGAGACACTGCTCTAGGCTGGAAGGCCAATGCTGCCCAGGCACTGAGCAAGTCAGCTTCATATCTAAAGAGTGGGGAGCAATCCAGTTGCCATCTACTACTATATGGGTCAAGGGATGCACACTAATAGTGATTTGATTCGGTGGCCCACACAGTTCTTTAAAAGTTCATGTAACTATACAAATATTAGGTTTATCTGAAATTCATGAATGGAGAAACACTGAACTTATATAACCACTTTCTTCAAATAAGAAAATTTCCTTGAGTTTTAAGTAAAAAACTGGAAAGAAATCTCAGTGTTTTTAGAAGATGCAAATTTTGTTGAAGAATATTTTTTACGAGCAAAATTCCATGATTTTGGTTAAAAATAACATCTCACTGGCTTTCTCTAATGCATTGATTTCCATCTTCTAACTTAAATGTCTGTAACAACAGAGGAAAACATGAGAAGTCACAACAGGAAAGAAAATATGGATTGACCGTTTACTTTTTCTGTATTCCAAGGGACTTTCTACTCATTGCAAAGCCATAGAAACTAGACTGAAAAAAAGCAATGGATAGTCTCCATTGCAAGAGAGAAAATAGCTTGCTCTTCTGAAAGTAGGTAGGAAGACCCTTTGTTTCTCAGTCATTTCATATCTAAGCAGTCAAATGCTGTTATCAACCTGTTATCCATATGTTGTTCTCTGTACCCACACAGAAGCTGACTCTGTGTCTGAATCAATGGGGAAAACAGTAACAATAATATAGGTGATGATGGTGATCATCATCGTTGTTATTCACCAAGCTCTTGCTGTGCAGGTTGCTGCTCAAAAGACTTCACTTCAGGTCTTTGTTTATACCTCACAATAACTTATGAGGCAGGTAGTATTACTCATCTTCTCTAGATGAAGAAACAGAGGCACCGGGTGTTGTGGAAGACAAACCTGAGAAGCGCTGCCAAAATGCAGAGGGAAGGGACAATGAAATGACGACAGTGCAGCTGATAGACATGGAAACCAGGGAACGTAACTCCAACCAACCATGGAATGCAAGTCATTCAGAGGAGTAAATGAGAACAGTTGATGTGAAAGCAGTAACCTTCCCCTGTAATAAATGCACTGAGTATGCACAGCTCTCTGCTAAGGAAAGAGAGGCAGCTGAGCAAAGTCACTGGGGGCAGGCTTTCTAGATTCAAGTTCTTCCTCTGCCTCAAGCTGGGTGACCTTGGGCCAGTTACTTAACCCTTCTAAGCTTCAGTTTCTTCATTTGAAAAATGGAGATGGTAATGATAGCTTGTTCTTCATATGGTCTTTTGAGGACTAGGTGAGTCAGTGTAAAGTAGCACACAAAACTGTGACACATAATAAGTGATAATCATTATTATTATTGAATGGGTGAAAATAAAACGGAGGAGAATTCATGGTCAAATGATTCTGGGAGTTCTCATTAATTGGGTTTGTTTACTGCATGTCTCCTCATAGCATTTAATATGCTTACCTAGACTGTAAAACTTCAAGAGGGGGATTTTCAGGTTTATTTGACCACAGAAGCTCTTCCTCCTTCCCATTTTTTCTCATGCAGTATAAATAATGTCTTGTGGAACACTGGTGTTATACAGACCACAGTCTAGGAAATTTTCTTTGTATTATACATATTGTACAGAAGAATAGAAAAGCAGGTGAGAGAATGTCTTTCATTGATCACCTGCTCTAGAAACAACTAGGCATCAAAGGCCCTTTTAGCTTTACAAAACACCATGAATAGCCTACTTTCTCCAGTGTGCAAAACCATGTATCTAGGCAGTCAAACCTTGTGATCACTCACTCTTGTCAACGTCATCACCCTTAACGTTGAAAATTTTCTCGGCACATTTTCAGAATGTCATAAAAACAGAGTTAAATTTGGCATGGCTCCAGCCATCTTCATTCTGGAGATTTATTCTACCATAATATAATTCCCTCATAGTGTTTGTGGTTCATTGTCTATTATCATGTCATAAGGACACTATTACCTTGTAAGTTAGAATTACATTTCTTTAGTGCACTCTACTTTGGTATTAATATAAAAAACTACGTTATTCAAAAGTTTTATTTTATTTTTTCCCCCCAGAACTGCTGGTAGCTTATATCGATCAGTTTGTATTTTATTTAATGTTTCTGTATCTGATGGCCTATCCTTACATAGCTTTCCAGAACTGGACATGAGTTCATTAAGAGAGAAGGTAACTAGCTTCTATAGGAATTATTCCCACTGTACCCCATTACTATTAGTCTGGGTGGGAAAATATAATTAGAAATGAAATCTCCTAACATTCCAGTGAATCTTCTCTATATAAAAAGAAGGGAAAAGTTTTATTATTGAATAAACATTAAATCGGGCTGAGATGCAAATCACAGGCAATCTGCTAAGGAGATTGCAAAGGGAGAAACAAATCTCACCCTGTTATATAGCTAGGCAGATGCAATCCATTATGTACATGTTAATTGTCTTTATCAAAAATAAAACCCCAAACTTCATGTATGTTTATGAAAAGCGGTAAGTAACATCATGAAGCCAAGTACCTGGGCTTAAAATTTTCACAGAGACAGGGAGACTAGTGCCATCCATCCTCTTAGAAGTTCACATTTCAAAGAAATGACTCTGAACCCTCCAAGAAATACATTCCTGGGTTGCAGAACTGAAATGAGGCTTATCAAGCTTTTAAAAAGATTTATGTACATCTCAAGAAGACAGAGAAACATTTCCAATTTCAAGTTTCTAAGGAAAATGCTAAAGGGAGAGGGACTAGTACTCTTCCTTTTCGGCACTAGGGAACATTTAAAATAAAATGTTTTTTTAGATCTGTATTTACCATTGCAATTTCCCATTTTTGTTACTATTTTATAGTTGCAGTACAGTTTTTAAGTTGTCTCCATTACTGTTGCAACTTTTTCTGAGCATTTTGTAGTTGTATAAATATCCGTGTCTATAGTAAAATACCAAACCACGCAATTATCAGAATTACAATAGGATGAATTCAAAAAATTAATACAATATTCACCTTGAGGGAATATCTTTAAATATGTCATACTAATGGTATGATTCTTGATTAGACTTCTTGATTAGCAATGTGTAACATTCTTGTTATACATTAATTCACAAACCATTGTGGAGACTCTCACTTGTACTTTCAAATGATTAACTGAGTGTTATTTTGTAGTCTTGAGAAATCTTACCCAATCTGAGCCTAAGGAGTAGTTTATAATTTGATAATTTAAATGTTTAATTAAGAGGTTTTTTTTGTGAGGTCAATAAATTTCTTCTGAGTTCTTATCAATCACTTAAGTAACATTGCATTTATGTGCTAATCCAGGCCCTTCAGTAATTATTCCATCTTCTCAAATTATTTTTCTCACATGCAAAACACAAGGATACCCATGGCCATTCTCTAGTATCAAAATCCTCTTATGAGGCACCCACTGAAGGGTATAGATTGAACTTTTAGTGTTTAATGTACAATGAATTGTCTAGAGAGCAAACCCAAACTATGGGTCATTTTTTCCATTGGTTCAATCAATAGTTGTATTCTTATTACAGTCAATTAAATCCCCATGAATAACAGGCATCCACTTTTGTTTACTATCTGTACTGGGACTGGAGAGAACTTGCATGATAGACAATTGGGACATGGCTGAAAGACTGTACCTTTCCTCAAAGAGCCTACATTCCAATGAGATTTCCTTTCCTCTAATTTATTGTCTCAAACACCAACTCAACAAACTTCATTTCCTTTCAGTCAAAGTGTGATTTGTGGACATTCACAGAATATCCACAGAAGCAAGACTTTGGGGCACCTCTCCTCCCAGACTTTAGGAATTGGGTCCTTGGATAACAGTATCAGGGCACACGCACAGCATCTTTGTGCTTGGCTGCAAATAATAGAAAACAACATTTACCAACTTGAGCAGCAGAGGAAGGGTATATGATGGCTCACAGAGTGGCAGAAGCATTGGAGATCCAGAGTGAGAAGATGATCAAGAAACCAAAAAGGTAGTCAGTCGAGAGAGCATAACCTGATTTCCATCTGGGGAGGGTTTGGTTAGAATGCCAGGGCTGGGAACTTTCTGTGCTTTGACACGTTATCCTTTCTGGAGTCAAAATTCCAGTCAGAAGTATTTGATTAGATGAGTCAACTTCTAGTAATGTCAGCTGCATTACAGGAAAGGAGTAAAGGGAGGGAAAGAGTTATTCCATTTTGGTTTTGTTGGGGAGAAGGAATTTTCCTCTACCCTTCAAGGGCTCTTTTGGCTGGTCTAATAATCAAATTGACATGAAACAGATGAACAGGAGAAAAACAAATTTAATTTTGTATGTACAGAAACCCCACATATATGAGGAATTCAAAGACAGGGTAAAATGAAGTATATATGCCATCCTGAGCTAAGAAATGAGAAAGGGGACTGGGGCTTCAACTGGAAGGAGGGTAATTCACAGGACAATAAGAAAAAGAGCAGATGTTTAGTAATTAGATTTTTGCTTTGCCATGCAGATGGGTCCCTCGGATAAAATTTATCTCCAGTAATAATTTTCATTCTGGGATAGACCCCCCCACCCCCCAGCCCCCAGTTTAAATTCTTCTAGGTAGTTAAGGGAGGGACAGAAGTTTCTCTTGAGCCCACAGTGTCTGGATTGCCTTTAGCTCAAAGTAATCTACATGCCAAGGTGGTGCGTTTTGGGGAGGCTCATTCTGAACCCGTTCACTTCCTAGAGTGTGAGACATCACTCTGCTTTCAAACTATTTTGATATTTCTGTCCAATGGTGCTGAGTTTTGCACACACTGTTCTAAGTGCTTTGCCCATAATAATTCATTTATTCTCAAACAACTCTATCTGGCAGATATTATTCTTCCTATGTGTACAACAAAGGAACTGGGCACAGGAAGTTAATTTATTTTCCCCAAATCACACAGTAAATGGTGGAGATGATAGAATCTGAAGCTGAGTACTCAGGTTCCAGAATGTGTGCCCTTCTCCGTGTTGGTCAGTCTCTTGGTCAGAGATTTGGTATTAAAAAGAAAGAGAGAAAAAAAGGAAGAAAGGAAGGAAGGAATGGAAAGAGACAAATCAACAATCAACAAATCAACAATCAAATGTTTCTTTTGTTTAATGATAAAATATGTGATTTCTATTTTTCTCTTTATTTCGTATATTGTAAATCCAGGTATCCTTTTAAACTTGTAATGTTGATGTTATGTTAGATTTTACAGAAGATTTGCAAAGATAGTACAGACAGTTCCCCTATATAGTCTTTACTTAGCTTCTCTAAGGTTAACACTTCACATAACCATGGTACAATGAGCAAAGCAAAGAGATTAACATTGACACATCACTATTAACAAATTATAGACTTTGTGGGGGATAAATTAGGAGCTTGGGATTAACATATACACACTACTATATATAAAATAGATAACAAGGACCTACTGTATAGCACAGGGAATTATATTCAATATCTTGTAATAACCAATAATGGAAAAGAATCTGAAAAAGAATATATATATGTATAACTGAAACTAACACAATATTGTAAATTAACTATACTTCAATTTTAAAAAATGGTTTAGAAAACTACAGACTTTAATTCTATTTCCTCAGTTTTTCCACTAATGTTGCTTCTCTGTTCCAAGAGCCAATCCAGCATCCTATCAATACATGGCATTTACTTACCATGTCTCTTTAATCACCTCCAATCTGTACCAGTTCCTTTGTCTTTTTTTTTTTTGTCTCTTTTTAGACTTTGGTACTTTAGATGAATAATGGTCAAGTATTTTGTAGAACATGATTCAGTTGGAGCTTGTGTGATCTTTCTTTTGAGTAAATTGAGGTTATGAATTTGGAGAAAGAATGACCTTTTTAGTGCATTCTATCAGGGAGTATGTAGTATCAAATGTGTCATATTACTAATGATGCTAATATTGATCGCTTGATCAAGGTGGCTATATTTAATTTTTAAATCATATTTTTTTCCTTTTAATTAACTGCTAAATTAACTTCTTTGTTTGAAACTTTGGTTAGATTAACATTTCCAATATTTAGTAAATTTTATTTATTTATTTTTTGCCAGCTTTTGTTATATTGCAAAACTTCTAACTCATATGGATTCCTGGATCAATAACTCATTCTTCCCTTTCTGTGTCTAAGTTTCTGTGATTTAAAACATAATCTGTTCCTTAAGCCATACATAACTAAATGCTCCTTCTGATGTGTAATAAGCTGTGTGAAAGATGAGCAGTCCACTGTGTCCATATTTTGGAGTAGATGTTACAGCCAAAGGCAATCATTATTCTGAGACAAAATGTAGAACCACACTAAGGAGTTAGTGAATTATAGTCAATTCTGTCCATTTAGTGAGTATCCAGGCCATTTCTTTTGCTGTTCTTGAAAGCTGCATTTGTTAGTAAGGCCTTCAGGTCAATTTGGCTATTAGCCTAGGTCTTATGATACTATGTATAGCTCCATATGTAAAATTGTACATCTGTCTTTTGATATGAGTAAAACATGTGCCAAATAGTGTAGAAAAATTATTCTTAAAGAAAATCATCCCTGTGTGAGCCCATGATATTTTGTAATTTATATGTTTTGCTTATTGACATATATACACTACCGAATGTAAAACAGTTAGCTAGTGGGAAGCAGCAGCATATCACAGGGAGATCAGCTCTGTGCTGAGGGGTGGGATAGGGGTGGGATAGGGAGGGTGGGAGGGAGGCTCAAGTGGGAGGGGATATGGGGATATATGTATGCATAGGGCTGATTCACTTTGTGGTACAACAGAAACTAACACAGTAAAATGTGTAAGCATATGGCTGATTCCCTTTGGTGTACAACAGAAACTAACACAGTATTGTCAAGCAATTATACTCCAATAAAGATCTTTTTTTTTTTTTTTTTTTTGTGGTACGCGGGCCTCTCACTGTTGTGGCCTCTCCCGATTCCCTTTGGTGTACAACAGAAACTAACACAGTATTGTCAAGCAATTATACTCCAATAAAGATCTATTAAAAAAATAAAAACCATCATAATTTTATGCTTTGTGTTTAATATATATAATAAATTTATATATATATACACATATATATACATATACATATATATATATAAATTTTTCTTATGTTAGAGAACCAATCTGTAAGCTCTCAACTTTTTGCAACCTTAGGAGCAGTATTATGCGTTGTTTGTGTGTGTTTGTTTTCTTTTCGAAATAAATGGTAACATCTGCTCCAGGTCTCCAACAGAGAGAAAATGTTTAATGTTTGGCAAACTATTTGTTACAAAATTAAATTTAGTTGAGTGATAGTGAAGGTGTGGCTAAGGGTAGAGAAAATAAAATTATATACTCATTATAAGCCAGTATTTGTTATGCTACCATTCTAGCAACGCTCTTGTGTTTACCAATTCGGAACATAGTAATATTGGTTATTCAGCATCCCATTCTGGTGTACTTTGCTTTTGCAAAATAAATTAGAATTTTTAAAAGTTACACTCTGCTTAGCCATCTAGTAACATAATCATTAGCTTTTATCTCAATGCTTAAGTACTTTTAAAAGCATGTTAGTAATCTTAGTATTAAATTTAAGTTTGTCATGATTCTTTTTAAATAATTTTATTATTTTGTTACTGCCAAGAGTTAGTATAGAATCCTGGAAATTTGGCTTTTAATCTTGACATTAATATATAAGAAATTCTAAAAATTAAAAAAATAACTCATTTTACTTCCCAGGATATTCCACAAATGATATATCTAAAAACCATTATTTTATCTTTTTCTTCTTTTTTTTTCTGCTTCTTTTTCTTTTCTGTTTTCAGGTGGGTGATGGGGAAGTAGGAAAAGCCATTTGGCAGCAGGGAGCTGGATACAAAATTAAATGTCCCTATAGATCATTTTTGGTTTCTGGTCAGATTGAAGAGCCCTCACTCAGAGAGACCGTGCAGTACTGGTGTGCTGGAGCCGGCTTGTACCAGCTTTAGGAACCAATTGTTAAATTCTAAGGAGTTTTTTATCACCCAGTTATTTAACACAGCCATTATTTAAAATTAAATTGTATATACTCACAAATAAGTACCATTAAAAACAAAGATAAATAAAAACTCAAGACATCATTTCCTGGTTTTTACAGTTACACTTTACTATTGCTGTGTTATTTACGTTCTTGAGGTTATTTGTCTGCTGAAATAGTCTGTAATGGTGTGCCACTGCACCATCTCTTCCCAACTCTATGTACAGGGAGTTTATGTTGGTAGCTTGATAAGCTTATGATTAACAATATTAGTATGAATTTTCTTAAAGAAAATAAAATTAAATATACTGGAAGACCATGTGATTTAAAATCACTATTCTCCTATTATTACTGACTTTTTTTCTACCAAACATGCTACACTCATATCTTTCTCAGGGTATTTGAGTTTGCTGTTGTATTCTTTCTGCCTGGAATACTTTTGCCTCCAATATACACTTGGCTAACTTTTTTCCCATCTGAATTTATGTGTCATCCCTTCAGAAAGACCTTGTCTGATTATCCTATCTAAAATAGCCCACCCTGTCCTGCCCACCCCTTGACCTGGCACATTTGTCATTTCATCACCCTTCTCTATTTTTGTTATAACACTTACTACTCTCTGAAAGTACTTAGTTTATTTGTTTATTTACTGTCTTCCTCTCTTACTATAATATCAGCTACCTAAGGGGAGGAATCTTCTATGATCTTTTTATTTCTGGTTTTCAATGCCTAAAAAAGGGCTGAACACAAAGTAGATGACCAGCATACTTTTGTTTTTAAAAAATAGCTTAAGATTTGAATTGACTATATCAGTAAAAGGCATCGACATTAAGATAGGGATTAGGAGAGAAAGTGATATTTGAATACAAGATAAAATAAAGTTAGTCAAAGTAGTACCACTTGAAAAAAGAGAGACCCTAAAGTGATGAGATAAGCTATTCTAAACAAAACACAGTTTTTTTTAAAGTATCTTTTATATAAATTAAAAACATTTAACTTTTGTTAAGTTTCTTTGGAGATAGAATTTAGGGATAGATTATGTTAAAATTCTAGTTAGAGATGGGATTTGTACATTGCATTAATAATACTGTACTTATCCATGGAAATAATGCTTCCAAAGCAACACTAATTACATGAATGAGAGATGGTTTTATTTTAAGGAACAGCAGCATATTCAGATTTTTTGTGGCATTTCTCCAGCTACAGAAGCTAGCTCTCAAGAACTATTTTCTTTCCCAGAAGAGTTTCGTAAGGTGGAAGCTGAGGCTGCAATTCTATTACAAGACGAACTTTGTATAATTTGAGCAAATAAAATGCAAAAGAGCATTTTCAGTGACTTTGACGACGGTAGGTATTTCTAATATTTAAGAGCTTAGTCAAGTTTATTGCTAACTTTTAAAAAGTGTGATCTGGGGATGAATAGCCTATCTGTAATCCATAAAGTCCTGGAATGTATGGTTCATAAACTGAGGAGTAAAGGGTAACGAGGCAGTTGCTAAAAGGAGTAGTGTGAGAATTGGCAAATATTTGGGGAAAGACCTTTTATTTGTTATTTCATTCATTTATACCACAAATAGTTTTTAAGCACTGATTATGAGTTAGGCATTGTTTTAGGTGCTCGGAACACAATGAAGGAAACACTTTCTATCCTCAAACACTCTAATGGGAGAAGAAAGTAAACAGACCATTGCAATACAGTGTGATAAGTTCTAGGGTGATGAAGTTCAAGGCCTTCTAAGAGCACATAAAAAAACCAACTAGCCCAGATTTATGAAGTTTGAGAAGTTGATCACATGATCATGATTAGCCCAGCAGATTACAAAGTCTTTGACTGATATATGAACGTAGACTGTGACAGTGGTGTGCTAACAAATGTTTAAAAACTGGCTCTTCAGAGGAACAAAGCCCCCTGATTTGTGGTGTTTGCTCACTTCTGTAGTGTAAATATTTCCACTATGCTGATTTGAAAGCTACCAATATGATGTTGATGAATGTGAAGGTGAGAAGGGATGGACATAGTTTGCTCTGTGAGCTGATATGAACAGGTTCTCTAGTGATGTGATATGAGCACATCTCTGGTTAAAGAAGACAGAGTTGAGGCTAAGAGACTAGTCAGAGGCTACTCTGTTAAACCAGGGAAGAGATGATATGGTCCAGACTATGTTGGTGAGATCTGAGCAATTTGTAGAGATTTTTAAGTGATAAGGGAGCAGTTTAGAGTAATGGCTGAGAGTTAAGAGCATAGACTAAGAACCAGACTTTCAGTCCAAATCCTGGTGCTTGCCCATTAACTAACACTGTGATGCTGAGCCATCATGGCCTCTCTGGGTTTCAGTGTCTCAGTTAAAAATTGGTGATAATGATAGTACCAGACACTTTGGGTTATTAAGGGGGAATAACAGAGTCAGTACACATGAAGTGCTTCAACCAGTAAACGTTACCTTCAATCAATAAATGTTACCTTTCGCAACAGAGGAGATATTGGTGAGTAATGACTAGCATGGTGGTGGGTGTGCGAAAGAGGAGTCAAGATTGACCTGTGGTTTTCTAGCCCATCCAAATAGGTACATAGAGATGTAGTTTTCATAATCTCCCGAGTGGACTAGTAAAGATGGAAACAGAATTGGGTGTGTAAATAGGAGGTGAGCAAGTACAGATGAAGAACATACTAGGGGTTTCCAAACTGGGTGCACTTAAGGTCATCTAAGGGCTTTAAAATTATGGATTCTATGCCATGCTAGGTTTACTGAATTGACTTCCCCTAAGATAAGACCCAGGTGTCTGAATTTTTAGTGTTCCCAAGGTGATTCTGATGAAGTCAGTTCAAAGAACAGTATGTCCCTCCACTTTAGAGGAATATTTCAAGAATTTAAGTTTATGAAGGGAGTTATAGAAGAAAATAACTCAAGGAAATTGAAGAATGAAAACAGAGGAGATCTAAACATGTAATTCTGATGGGAAGGAGCCAGCAGACACAGTATTTGAAGTTGCAGATGAGAATAAATGATAGAGGAAGGCTCCTGGAAAATGAAATAAGAGATTCAAGACAAAACAAGGATGGTTAGATTCTCCACTAACCAAAGGTCATCAGAAGGAATGGGTGTGGATCCAGGTACATTTTTTTTGTGTGTGGTTTATGGTTAGGGTTAGAGTTATGATTTGTGGAGCTAATTTGAAAAATTCCTATCTATTGGTTTCATGGATGTTAAATTGCCTCTGGTATTAATTTTCCTTTTATTTTTATTAGTAATAGAATCCCCCTGAATTTTAGCTGGGCACATAGCCTCCCTTGCAGCTAAATGTGGTTCTGTGATCATATTTGGGCCAATGGGATGTGAATGGAATGATGTGTGCATCTTCTGGGAAAGATAAAGTGGCTTGCCCCAGTCGCTCTTTCTACCCACCTGGATGAAATGGAAGTCAGTCTTGGACACTGATGAAAACCACATTTTCATCGTGTGAGGGCATGAGCCAATGTTGGGGGTCCTGGCTGTCGTCCTGAGCAGAACCTAGACTGCTTGCTTATTTACCTTTGCATGTTATGTCAAAAACAAATAAGCAGTTATCTTATTGAAATACTGGGTTTTAGGGCTCCTTTGTTATAGCAGTTTATACTGTTATACAGATAAATTCTATATTCTCTGTGAATGAGGAGATGACATTATTTTCTAAGAATTAAGAGTTGGTGGGAAAGGACATAAGGTTTGTAAAGAATGAAATTAGTTTGAAATAACTGGTGGGTGGGAAATAGAATAATAGAGACAGGTGCTAGGAAAATATAGAAGCATTGCCTGGTAATCTTGAGGAACTAGAAAACCACTGATTATGGAAAAATATGAATTAATTAAATAAACTCAACAAAAGAGTGGAAAAACTCTTACAAAGAGTTTTAATATAGGACACAAAATTTCTTTCATAATGTTCACACTTCTCAGACTTCCACTTAAAAAATATTTCATGAAAATAAGTATCAAAAGTATATTTTCAGTGTTAACAATACTTATTGAACAAACCTATACACATATAGCTGATAGGCTTGCTTGACATTGAAGAAGTCAAACAGGCCTTGAGTACCAGCTACATTTAAATGCCAAATCAAATATGAATAAAATACTAGGAAAGTTGAAATTAAATAAGATGGAAAATGCTTTAACCTTATTATGGGAAGTTTCCTGAAGGGGATGGCTTTTTAGTTAAAACTCAAAATTCATATATCTTTACATTTTGGAAACTAGAGCACCTATTATGAATTCTACACTTCTACTCTCATACATCTTTTCCAGAGGTAGTAAAATCAATCATATTTGACTTCAGGATCTTTTAGGCCTGGGCAGATGTAGCACTATGGGGGCCTTTCATAAGATGGTGAAACTTTCTCTGGTGTTTAGTGTCCTTTGGGTCTTCCACGTCTGATAAAATGTGATTTTAAGTGTGATGTTCCCAGTATGGACCACGTAGAATTAAGTATATGGAGTCACTCATTAGATGTAGACTATATCATTTCCTAGTCATAGATTTCACTTTTATCTTATCTGAAAAATTACGTAGATTATCTTAAGCTGTGACTTTCTTTATATTCTAGCAAGGGAACACCTAGCAGCCCTATGTTTTACACAAAATTAGCTAGACTCTTTTTCTCTAAGTAGGTATGGAGATAAGGGTTTTTATATTTTTGCTTATTTGTCAGGAAGTGTAGTTGGAAGTGATTTCTTTAAGAATATATCATGATCAGAATTTTATATTTATTTTGTGAAAGAACTGGTGTATGTTCACCTATTGACTACAGAAAATGATTGCCATTAGTTTAATTTTCTTTGTTTTAATCAAGATCCTTTGTTTCAGAAAAGTGGAGAAAGTTTATAATGCCAGTAAAAGCAGTTTTGAAGATGAGTAAGATGTGTCTGTACATGAAAAGCCTTAGAGAGGCTTGGTGTACACTGGGAAAATGTTTTAATTTCGGAGACAGAGCCCTAAGCCAAATTCCTTATTATCTTCAATTTAATTGAGAAAATTGCTTAACCTCAGTCTTTCTGTCAAGTCTGATTGACAGATAACTCCTAGCTGGAGGTGCACTGGAATGCTGAGTACCTTAAAATACCTTGAGACCTCTTGAAGAGAGGTGATGTGTATGTAACTGGGACAGAAATTATTAATGTGTGACGAGATATGTTTTTTCTCTGTTCCCCTGCCTAGCCAATTTACTATGCAGATTGGCATAATCTTTAGAAGCTGAACAGTAGAATTAGGGGTGATTATTTGCATGAAGATATTGTCTTGAGAAAAAAGATAATAGCAAGGGATAACAAGGAAGTGGGGAAAGGAAAGGGAAAGTCCCATCAAGAGTCAGAAAGATAGGGAAGGCGGTTTAGGGAAAAGATAGAAAGTGAGAGTGGGGAGAGTTAAGGAGTGGGAAAAATATGAAATCAGTAGGAATGAGAAAAAAAGAGAAGATTTTAAAGAAATGGGTTATAAATTGGGTCTCCTTTAACGTTTTCCAAGAGGTACAGCTAGGAATTGGAATTACTTTTAATTACTTTTGGTTGCTGTCTTTTCTGTCTTTGAATATGACACTTTGTACCAGCTATTTGAGTTTTATGTAAAAATCACAGAAATTATAAGTTAGGTCCCTATTTTGAAATACTTTAGATTAGTGTTGTATTAAAATCAAATATGGTGAAAGCAAAAACTTTTATACAATATTACTATCTGATTGCTCAGCGAGTCAGATTTGGTGACTCTTGGCAATAAGTCAAATTATCTGGATGTCATAGATACCACTAAAAAATTGTGTTAGTTTTTCCTAAAATACTTTATCGACTTCATGATCTTGAACCAGTGAATATCTATGCTATAAAAACACAAGTGAAACATGTTAACTCTTTTCCATTGGTTGACTTTATTAATGGGATTTTAGAAAATCATGAAATGTGAAATGTTATTTTGAGAACTTTTTGGACTTTGCTATTATGTGCATCTTATATCTTGGCTTTGTTAACTCCCCAGAACAACTGTCTTACTTTTGTTTGGCTTTGGTCAAGCTAATTTTGTGCTCATACGGCTGTTATTTTCTTTTTATTACAGTGGAGCTGTGGTTGTCCTAAGGCGAGAATGCTGGTGTGTACCTTATAGTAAATAGCAATGGCAGATTTTAAAATATTTTAGTAAAATAATGAGATTCCATAATTAGATATGTTGAAGTGTTAGGTTTTACTTGGTTATTTTATTTTGTAGAATTTTTTTAAACCCTGCAAGATAGCATTGTGTTATCTTTATTAAAAAGAGATCTGGCAGTTGCCATAGACCCACTACCAGGAGGCAACTGCATGTTTTGGCCGCTAAAGTAGATTTCTGGGTTAGAAGATCAAATCATTTGTCAATGCCAGTGCATTTCATAAGAGCAGAGGATGATGCAATTTGCTCAATATGCATGTTGACCCCAGGATGTATGAGACCTCTTAAGAAACCTCCTAAGCTTGAGCCATCCAGCAAATATCCTCAGAAAAGGTGGAATTTGGCCAGAAGCAAATGGCGAAAGTGGTTTGCCCTCCCTAGACCTGTGAACCATCTTAGCCCACTTCTGTTTGTACTATTCTTGTATAGACATGAGCTACATTAAAAGCAACAACAATAATAAAAAGAAGGCTGGCAAAATGTAAAAGGGAAAAAAATGTAAGTGCTGACATTAGGTATATTGTGTTTTTACGTTTCTCAACAAAAATTTTAACTTAAAATTTAATAATGAGTATAAATGTACGAAAAAAAAATCTCAAGCTCTATTTCACATCATACAGAAATTAACTTGAGATCGATTGTAGACTTAAAATATAATCTGAAGCCATAAAATTTCTGGAAAAAATTTTAAGAATATACTTTGCACTTGTGGTAGGCAAAACTTCTTAGATAGGTACCAAAAAGCATTAATTATAAGAGGAGGACTTCCCTGGTGGTGCAGTGGTTAAGAATCCGCCTGCCAATGCAGGGGACACGGGTTCGAGCTCTGGTCCGGGAAGATTCCACATGCCGCAGAGCAACTAAGCCCGTGTGCCACAACTACTAAGCCTGTGCTCTAGAGCTTGTGAGCCACAACTACTGAGTCCACGTGCCAAAACTACTGAAGCCCTTGCACCTAGAGCCCATGCTCCGCAACAAGAGAAGCCACCACAATGAGAAGTCCACGCACAGCAATGAAGAGTGGCCCCTGCTCGCCGCAACTAGAGAAAGCCCATGCGGAACAACGAAGACCCAATGTAGCCAAAAAATAAATATAAATTTACCAAAAAAAAATAGATAAACTGGACATCATGAAAATAAAAAACTTTAAAAAAAATTATAAGAGGAAAAATATGGTAAAAATAAGAGGATAAATTCTGCTTGCCCATAGACAATTGTCAGGAAAATGAAAAGGTAAGTAAGCCACATGCTGGGAGGAAATATTTGCAATACAAAATCTGACAAAGGACTTGTTTCCAGAATATATTTTAAAAAATTCCTATGAATCAATACTAAAATGACAAACAGGTCAGTTGAAGAAGTTGGGCAAGGATTTGAACAGACACTTCACAAAAGAAGATATAGGCAGGGCCAAAAAAGCGCTTGAAAAGATGTCAACATTGTTAGTCATCAGGCAAATGCAAATTAAAATCATAATGAAGTTCCATATTATGCCCGCTGGAATGTCTACCACTGAAAAGCTGACTACACCAATTGGTGGTATGAGGAACCAATGGGAGGACAAAATGGGACAACCTCTTTGAAAAGCAGTTTGGCAGTTTCTTAAAAAGTTAACACATACCTACCTATTAACCAGCAATTCTGCTCCTGGATATTTATTTAACTAAGAGACATGGAAGCATTTTTCCACAAAAAGACTTATACTAGAATGTTCAAGGCAGCTTTATTCATAATTGCTCCAAACTGGAAACAACTCAGGAATTTCAGCAACAGCTGAATGAATCAACAAATTGTGTTATATTCATTCAGAAGAATATTATCCATTAATAAAAAAGAATCAACTCTTGATGCATATCACAACATGCATGAATCTCAAAATCATAATTCTGAGAAATATCAGTTAGGCGCAAAAGATTATACACTACCTGTTTCTATTTTATGAAATGCATGACCAGAAAAAACGAATCTATGGTGATAGAATTCAAGATAGTGGTTGCTGATCAGGTGTGGGGACGGTCTAGAAGTGACATGAAGGAACTTTATGAGATGATAGAGATGTTCTATATTTTTATGGGAAAGTGGTTGCGGGGCGTAAATATGTATCAGAAATTATCAAATTATGCACTTAAGGTTTATGCATCTCTCTATCTGTCAATTTTATCTCAATTAAGATTTTAATTCTTAATTATTACAGTGTTTCCTAAATGGTACAGGAAAATGGGTCAAAGGAGTAAGTATGAATAACATCTTGGTCTTAAAGTCAAAGGTACATATAAGGCATTTGATTTACCTTCTATTGTTTTATCAGTATGAGTCAAGGAATTAAGCCTTTGGAACTTATTAGAACCTAGCTTTTCCCCCTTAATTTCCTGTACTTTACAACTATCTGGATTCCAGAAATTTTTGATTAGCATTTCCATATTCTTCTGCACACAATTTTCTAGTTACCTAAATTTATTTGCAACTGCAAATTTTACAATGGCATGCTCCACATTTCACAATAGTGCTCTATTATTTTTGTTCATCTCTTGCTTTCCTTCATTTTTTCTTGTTTTAGGCAAAAAGTAAATAAAAATTATCTCCTAAGAAATATACTAAAACGTTGAGTATCCGAAGTCAAAGTAATCTCTTCATTTTATGTGTCAGAATACTGAGCAACTTTTGAACAGTTGGATCCCAAATTTCTAGTTGGAATTAGAACATATTAAAAGTTTGCATTCCATTTCTGAGCCTAAATGGATGCTATAATAAATTGGCCCATGTAAGGCTTTTAAAATATTTTTATTTTCTCTAAAAAATTTAAGGTATTTTATCATAATGTCTGCATTTTTTCTTATTTAAATTTGTGAACTTTCTCTTATAATTCTATAACATAATATCTTCATTAATACTTTTCATGATCTTTGAATTACAGTATGCAAATATTCAGAAAACAGCCTCAGGGTAACATATTTTACTTTAAAATTTTAAAATTTAGGCTAGTTCACTGTAGAAATATCTTTTAATTATAATTTTCTTGTTAAATATTTGTCCTACTACTGTATGGGAACCTTGTTCTTATATGACCTTAAGGACACCAAATATTGAATTTTGTGTCATAGCATCTTGTATTAGAATGAGGCTTAATTGCTTTCTTATAATCTGTATTTAGTTATCTAGGATTTTATTATGAATCAGACTGAGGCTGGGTTTGGCTTAGCAGGTGGCAGTAAGGATTGTAGTATTTGAAGTGGAAGTGCTCTCTGAATAGGAATAGACACATGGAGGAAAAAGAATATGAATTAATAAATGGGTTGCATAGAGGCAAGAGAGTAGGAACAGAGATACAGGGCCTTGAATGCCGAGACAAGATGTACAGACTCAATGTGCTCGTAGGCACTCAAGCACTTTCTGAATTGAATTATTAAGACCTAGGAAGTGAGAGGAAGAGATTGAGGAGTGCGGTGAGGTAGTCATGGTGATAAAAAGGGAAGATTTTAGAAGATGGAATTTGAATTAACTGGAAGAAGAGATTTGAAGCATTGAGGCTAGCAAAGAGAATGTTGAATTTGTCAAAATGACAGGAAGCAAAAGCATTAAGGAGTTCAGGCATACGTCATAATGACAAGGCAATGTACTCACTACACAGCCTAATAGCTCACTTTAATAGACTAGTGGGTTCAAATAATTTATGTAGTTTATATATAGGAAGTGTGGAGAGAAATGCAGAGACTGTCACATTGCATTGCAAAAATTTGTTTACTTATCTTTTTTTCTCATAGTATAGGTATTTTCTTACTTTCGTGTTCATATAGCCTCCATATTTGGAACAGGGAAAGGTGCATTTTGGCCATTTAATAAATGTTGGGAGACATTATGAAGTCAGTAATTAAATCATCACTGTTTGTATAATACCATGTACCACGCACCATTGTAGACATTGTAAACATAATGGAGAACAACACAGAAGTGGTCACGTCCCTCAAAGTGTTTACATTCTACTGGGGATAAGAGAGTAGAGGAGACAATTATATGTAATTCATTCATTCACATACTGATAAGTTCTATGAAGCATTAAAAAATTGGGTAATGAATAGAAAATGGGCGGGATGGGTCAGTAACTCTGGCTGGAGATGGCAGGGAAGGCCTGTGGGAGGGTGTGATATTTTATTTAAGACCTGAACAGTGAGGTGGGAGCAGCCATAATGAAGACCTAAAGAAAGAGTATCTCAAGGAGAAGAAACATCAAAAGCAAATAAACAAAGGTGAAGTTGAACTTTGCATATTCAAGAGAGGGAAACAAAGACAGCATGACTGGAGTGCAGTGAGTAGTAGAGGATGGAGGGACATGAGACCCGAGAGGCAACCAAAGCATTAGTGCAGAGCCTGTGGGCTGTGCTAAGGACTTTAGAGTTTATTCCAGGTGTAATGGGAAGCCAGAGAGGTGGGGAAGGGATGTGCGCTGACTTGTGCTTCAGAACTAACACTTTGGCTGCTGTTTGGACATCAAGATTGGGGCAGAAAGCTGTTGCAATAGTTCAGGGGGAAGTTCCTAAAGGCTTAGGATGGAATTGTGTCAGTAAAGATGGTGAGCAAATGGCCTGATGTGGGATCAGTTTTGCAGTAGAGTGGGCATGACTTCCTGAAAAATTGTATGTGAGGTATGAGGGGAAGACAGGATCAAAGATGACAGCATAGACTTTTCACTTGAGCAACTAGGGGGGATAGTGGAGCTATTTAAGAGAGACGGCAAAAATTTGGTGAAGGGAGTAGTGTGTGTGTGTGTGTGTGTGTGTGTGTGTGTGTGTATGTGTGTGTGTGTGAGAGAGAGAATGGTTCTATTTTGGCTATGTTGCTGTTTCAATGAATTACTTTCAATAAATATTGTCTGAGCACGTGACATGTTCCATCCACTAGATGCTGGGAAAACAGCCAGAAATAAAATAGAGACTCACCTCCATAGAGCTTACATTGTTAGATGTTGATAAATATGGATAAATATAAAAACAGAAGGGGGATGAAAGTGCTGAAGGTGGAATTAGCCTTGCAGATTTTTAGTGTGGTCATGGAAGGCCATTTTAGTAAGGTGACATTTGACCAGCGGTTTTAAGAAAGTGAGGGCACCAGCCATGAGGATATCCAGGGAATAGAGTTTCAGGCAGAGGGAACAGAAAATACAAAGGCCATGAAACAGGTGTGTGTTTGGCTTATTAGAGAAACAGCAAGGAGGTCAGTGTGGAATGAACTGGGGATGGGAGAATAGTAGCAGCTGTTGCCGGGAGCAGCAGGATGCCCCATGATGCAGGGCTTTGTGGACCATTGTAAGGAATTTGCCTTATAATCTGAGTGAGAAGCCAATGGTGGATTTGGAGCAGAGGAATGTATATATATATATATATATATATATTTTTTTTTTTTTTAAATCTTTATTGGAGTATAACTGTTTTACAATAGTGTGTTAGTTTCTCCTTTACAACAAAGTGAATCAGTTATACATATACATATGTTCCCATATCTCTTCCCTCTTGCTTCTCCCTCCCTCCCACCCTCCCCCCTCTAAGTGGTCACAAACCACCTAGCTGATCTCCCTGTGCCATG
>NC_041220.1:60747647-60748254 GCF_002837175.3 Physeter macrocephalus
ATTCCATATATATGTGTTAGCGTATGGTATTTGTTTTTCTCCTTCTGACTTACTTCACTCTGTATGACAGACTCCAGGTCTATCCACCTCATTACAAATAACTCAGTTTCATTTCTTTTTATGGCTGAGTAATATTCCATTGTATATATGTGCCACATCTTCTTCATCCAGTCATCTGTTGATGGACACTTAGGTTGCTTCCGTGTCCTGGCTATCATAAATAGAGCTGCAATAAACATTTTGGTACATGACTCTTTTTGAATTATGGTTTTCTCAGGGTATATGCCCAGTAGTGGGATTGCGGGGTCGTATGGTACAATTCAAAAAGAGTCATGTACCAAAAGGTTCATTGCAGCTCTATTTACGATAGCAAGGACATGGAAGCAACCTAACTGTCCATCAACAGATGAATGGATAAAGAAGATATGGCACATATATACAATGGAATATTACTCAGCCATAAAAAGAAATGAAACTGAGTTATTTGTAATGAGGTGGATAGACCTGCAGTCTGTCATACAGAGTGAAGTAAGTCAGAAGGAGAAAAACAAATACCGTATGCTAACACATATATATGGAATCTAAGAAAAAAAAATGTCAAGAAGAG
>NC_041220.1:60754450-60766622 GCF_002837175.3 Physeter macrocephalus
CCCCGGCGGGTGAGCAGACAAGCCTCTCGGGCTGGTGAGTGCCGGTCGGCACCGATCCTCTGTGCGGGAATCTCCCCACTTTGCCCTCCTCACCCTGTTGTTGCGCTCTCCTCAGCGGCTCCGGAGCTTCCCCCTCCGCCCCCCGCAGTCTCTGCCCGCGAAGGGGCTTCTAGTGTGTGGGAACCTTTCCTCCACTGCTCCCTCCCACTGGTGCAGGTCCCGTCACTATTCTTTGTCTCTGTTTATTCTTTTTTCTTTTGCCCTACCCAGGTACGTGGGGAGTTTCTTGCCTTTTGTGAGGTCTGAGGTCTTCTGCCAGCGTTCGGTGGGTGTTCTATAGGAGAAGTTCCACGTGTAGCTGTATTTCTGATGTATCTGTGAGGAGGAAGGTGATCTCCACGTCTTACTCTTCCGCCATCTTGTCTCGATCTCTGGAATGTATATTTTTTAAAAACACCTCTTTAGTTGTGTTGTATGTAGCGTCTGGGGAAGCAAGAACTGAGGTAGTTAGGAGGTTATTTTGATCATTTAGGCCTAAAATATTGGTGTTTAGGATGGTAGTAGTGAGGGTGATGAAAGATGATTGAATTATGGAAAGCAGAGCAGACAGTATTTGCTGACAGACTGGATTTGGGATATTTGGGACTGGATTTGGGAAGTCAAAGAGAAGAATAAATGATAGCTGCAAGGTTTTGGAAGGATGGAATTGATAGTTACTGAATTGGGGGAAGACCTCAAGATGGGTAGGTTTTTAAAAGAAAAACAAATATTCCGTTTTGGGCGTTTTAATTTTGAAACATCTATTAGACATGTAAGTCGTGATGTGGAGCGTGTGCATACAAACACACACACACACACACGCACACACATACACTAGACTTCAGTGGAGACATCCCAACTATAACGATGGATACAAATTTGGGAGTGGTCAGCATTAGATGATATCTAAAGAAGAGACAAAATGAGACACCCTAGGGAAGGAAAGGAGGGGAGGAAAGATCTGAGGACTGAGGTCTGGGCACTTCAACATTTGCAAGTCAGGAGATGAGGAGACTGAGGAGAGACCAGTCAGGCAGAGAACTAAGAAGCCAAGTGAAGAAATTCTTTCAAGAAGTAGAGAATAGTCAACTGTGTCAAATGATGCTTATAGGTCAGGCATATTTGGGGTCTGACATTTGACCATTAGATTTGGCAACATAGAGTCATTAAAATTTGACAAGATCTGTTTCAGTGGGTGGTAAGGGCAAAAGCCTAACTGGTATGGGTTCAAGAGAAAAGGAGAAAAGGGATTTGAATTAAACAAATGTAGACTTTCAAGGAGTTTTTTTTTGTGAAAGCACACAGAGAAGTGGGATGGTAGGTAGAAGAGGACATGAGTTCAACAGAAGCTATTGTTTTATTCTATTTTTAAGTTCGGTAATAACACACTTTTGTTTGCTGGTGAAAGGATTCAGCAGAGCATGAGACCTCGCTATAAGTCCTTCGAGAAAATGAGAGCATATGTTAGAGCGAGTGTTGGAGCACAGAGGAAGGGTTGGCAGAGATCTGAGCAGCAACGCTACTTGCAGTAGAGCAGAATGAAAGGCAGAGAGAATGAGGAAGAATTTTTGATGGAAAGATAAGGTAGGTCTTGAATACATCTGTTTCCTTGAATTATGACAGAAGCTTATCAGGTGAGAGTGGAGCAGAAGGGGTTTTTGAGGATTTCAGAAGAATAAGAAAAAGGAATGAAGGTCATCTGAGAGAATGGGAATTTAATTTTTCAGGGAAGAATCATGGATTATTTCTGGAAATGCTGAGAAATGTGGACTCAAATTTGAAGTGAGACTAATCAATATGGTCAGGATTTTCTCCAAAAGTGTTCATTTGCTCAGGTTCTGGCAAGAATAATCGGATAGTTGTGTTTATCAAGGGACAGGGTTTCTCCATGCAGATATGATACAGGAAGAGTCTTTCCAATTGCAGTACACAGTGACTCCATCCTTCCCTAACCTTGGAGCCATTGTTGACTCTACTCTTCTTCTTTAACACTTCAAATGCAATATGTCAGCATATCCTATCAGAGAGTGATTATAGTGCTGGACCATGGATGAGATGCTGAATAAAGAGAAGAGGGAACCAAGATTATTGGAGGGGTTGTTGGAAATGAAATGTGGGAAGAGTAATGGATTGGAGATCCTGAGTGAGGATGGTAAAGTACTGATATGGATTACTAGATGAGTGGCTTGGATTCAAACGTAGTATTTTGAAATTGAGATTTGGAAGTTCTACAATTAGTGATAATGGTTAATCCTTGAGAGTAGAACCATGTGAGATTGGTGGAGAAAAAGTCATTGGAGCTAAGGTAGTCAAGGAACTGAGAGGCCAAAGTATTTGTTGGTGGATGTTGAAGTCACTGAGAATGATGATAAAACAGTGGAAGAGAGAAAGACAATGAGTTAAATGTTTAGGTCATTAATAAATATAAGATAGCGACTGAGAGTTGGATTCATGATATCAAAAAGGAATGAATGGTAAAGTCTAATGAAACAGGCTTCAAATGTTTTAAGATTTTGAAAGATAAAGGGCAAAAATATTTGGAAAAAGCACTGGAGAGGAAGGAGCAAACTAACTTCAGTTAAAATCTTTGAGAAACAAGGGAAAGCCAGAAGTCAGTCATAACGGGAAGATGAAAAATCATGAGGACACAGGAGGGGAAGTTTGCTGATGAAAGACTGAATTCCAGAGGACACGGTGGAAGGGTGTAGGAGAGTGGGAACAGATTAGGGCATGTCCAGAGTAGTATGGGAATCAACCTTCCTGAGAGAATGGTACATTGGCAGGCTGGGACTTCCAGTGGTGACTGAGGGGAATAGGAAGGTGGAGGCATGATGAGATTAGTCCTGCAAGCCTCAAAGCAAGTGGTATTTGAAGGCCTCCAAGAGGCTGACCTCTTCCTTGCGGGAAAGAAGTAGCTCATAGGAGTACCCAGAGAATTAAGATCTTAGGACATCTTGAGACACTGGTAAGAAGGAAAAAGATACGATGGGAGTAATTACATTTATGTGGCTTTTGATTCAGGTGATTTGTTAGAATTTTTCCTTTGTCTACCAATCAAAAATCGAAGGAGGGCAATTTTATCTTTGCAGAAGCAAATTACAGCATTTGAGGGAAAAATCTATACTAAAATAGTAACTTCTATGCACTTTTTCATTCAGGACAGCATTTATCTTGTAGCTATGAATCCATTTCTAACTGACTGCATCCATTTACATTTGAATTACACACCTGTTAATTTGTTTCATCTAATACTCAGCGTAGAAGCCCTGGTTGGAGACTAAACTCGTCCAAACAACTTGGTTGCTCACATAAATCTGAACTCTGATATAAAGAAAATACAGTACATAAGTACATACCCATACCACCAAAGATGGATTTGATCAGGGTTGAAATGAAAACTTTTATACTTTTGGGGGAACACACTACTTTTTACATTGCTGTGTTTTTAATATTTTGCGTTATCTAGGTATGATTGTATACATGTAGACTTAGAAATCAATTAAAAACTCAAGAGGATTAAGTGAATTTCAGAGTTGCAAACAGAATGAAGCTTCTCAAAATCCTTATGATTCACCAAGGTGTTATTAATACACACTAAATCAGGAACCAAATAATAAGCCTCTTTTGTTATTTTTTACATGATTTGAATGGATATTTATATGATGTGTGCCAGTTGCTACTCTAATTGATTTAGGATGGTAGAGAAAGTAGGAAAATGTCTATTAGGCTTAGAGGATGCTACTTAACCTCTGTTTCCAGATGCCTCTGATATCACCAGCCTGTGAGTACAAATGGGACCAAATTGAAATGTTTGTCATTATTACTGTTACTATTCTAAGCATCCGCGTGTATGAACCCTTGAAATCTCACACCAGTACTGTGAGGTAGGGACTATCATGATGTCCATTTTACAGATGAGGAAACTAAAGCACTGATTATTAAATAACTTGCCCAAGGCCATACAGCTATAAGTTCTAGGCCAGCATTTGAACCCAGGGACTGACTCCAGAGCTCAAGATCTTATTACAGTGCTATATTATTTCACACATCATGGCAGCTCTCAGCTCGGTACCTGCTGAAATTGGACCTCATCTTCCATTTACCAAACATCTCTCCTCTTTTCCTCAGGTATTTTGAACACCTAGCCAGTGTTAAAGGAAGTTCCAAAAAGTTCCTCACATGTTCTCTTGAGCTAATCTGCCAACCCTTTTATAACATTTCTGCCAACTGTTCTTTTTTTTAATTTCCACTTTCCTTTTATCCATCTTTCTACTTATGAAGCAGCCCTGTTGTCAGATGTGAAAATGTTGAGTGAAAATGTTGAGTTAAAAGTGCTGTTCCTTGCTGCTCAGGAAACCATCAGTCCTTAAGGTCAGAGCAAGCCTGGCATTCATGCTGAAGGGGAAATGAACCTTGCCCCAACTCTGAGTGGCACGCTGTCATCTTGACACTGAAACAGCACTGCTCGTGGACAGCATTAAAAAAAAAAAAATCTCTTGAAAATCGTTTCTGCACCTTCTGCCTCTAATGCATCTCTCAATTTGCATTCCAAATATCCTGAGGGATTGAATGAGAACTCAAGCATTCTCCTAATCTATTTACATCTATTCTTCTTCAGTGCCCATGCACCAGAAACAAAACAAAACAAAATGAAATAATAATACATACGTGTTCCTTTCTCTGTCACCAAAGCCAATGCATTTTTCAAGTGGTATCAGTGGGTACTCAAGGGGGTGGCCCAAGAGTTGCATAGCCTGGTAGGCCACCTTTGGGCTTAGTAGGAGCTTTGAATTCTCAGACTTCATAACAGCATTTTTTTAGGCTGTTGGGCGAATGAATGCTTCTGAACAGGTTCAGAATTTCTATATAAATTCCGTGGCCATCAGAAAGTAAGAGAAGGGGACATATTTTAGAAGAAAGGAGCATATTAAGGAATTCTATTCAACTCTTGAAGAGCTGGGTGCAGGAACAGCCTCAGGCACAAATGTGAATTAGGTGATGTTTCTCTTTAGTGTTCCCAGCCTCCTCCTCTCAACCACTCAGTTACTTCCATGCTGTAACTCTTTATCAGAATCAGGAAAAATAAAAGCAAATATAGCTATCCATTTAAGTTTAATAACTTTTTGCATTTTAAATTTATTTCTAGTTATGAGCGAATAGACTTCTTTATTACCAAAGGAGTTTCAGACATCACTGAAGAGGATTAGAAGGAAGGGCAGAGGATTTAAAAAATCCTTCTGGCAGCTTTAAAATTACAATTCACAACCTACCAGCTAGTCTGACTTTAAGGCTAATTCAGTTAGTGGGGCTTTTTAAAGATTTTTCTAATGTGTACCAAGAAGCTAAACAGAAGTATCTTGTCTCTTCATGTTCTTGTATGGTGTGAAACTCATTTGGCATGGAAAATTTTTTACTCTTTGAATGTTTGCGTTTTGAAAGACCATATTCTTAATTTGCACTGGCAACTATGTCAACTACCTTGGCAACTTTACAAAAATAATAGCTTTAATGTTAAAGAAAAATAATACACTATGAAGGCTGTCATAATATGTTGCACTGACAAGGGAAAATGGATTAATATGGCATTTCTCGTTAACTTCAAACTTCAAAATTAAAACATTTTATTATAAGCAAGAAATAGAGGTCCTAAACACATAACTTTTCTATTCTTTATGTCTGGAGCAACTAGAAACAATAGAATATTTATCTCTAAGCAACAATCATAATTAGTAATTATGATCATTTGATATTGTGAGTTTATATGAGAGAAATAGGCAGTGAAAGATTTCTGCAGCTAAACAGAATTTTAAAAACTCTCTATATAGTTGAATGGACCTTTGGAAATGATCCCTTTGTTGGAATGTGCTTTATAATAGTTCTTGCGTTATAATTATGTTGTCAATAATAATATAATCTACCACTTTTTTTCAGTGCATATTAAATTCCAACATCAATGTACATCATCTTCGGTGTTTATTAAAACCTTGTAGGACAGTCTTGTTCTCTCTGATTTCCAGATAGTTTTGTTGACTTGCTCAGGCACCAGTGAAGTGCTACAATTAAAATTCAAACTCTCATTTATCTAGACCTAAAGTTTTGCTCTTTCAGCCATATCCAGCTATGTCTCCAAAGCAAAAATTATTCCCTATTTGTCATGCCAGTACATAAGTGGCAGTGGCTATAAGGGCATGAGCAGTTAGTTTGGATCAAGAGCAATATAGCAAGGTCTTGGAGGATTGGGTAAGTAAACATCAAGGCTCAGGAGTGATTACAGCTGGATTAGACCAAGTTTGGAAAAATAGAAGCACTCAAGGTAGATCATGGCTGGTGGCTGAACCAGATGGACACATTAGGAGCAGGAAAATTATTATAAGAGATCTGAAAAATAGCAGAAGCAACAGTGTTTTAGTTAGAGTCCTGCAAGACAGCATACTCACATTTGGTAATTTGAGGAGTATTTAATGACGGGACTAACTTAAACATGTGGACAGTGTGTAGAGAAATAATAGGGGATAGTGTGATCTGAGGAAAATAACCACAGGAAGCTAAGCCTAAAGGGTTTAGGGAATAGTGGTTCCTGAAACCTGCGGATGTGACCTTTACAGTAGCAGCTTCATAGTAGTTGTGACCTTTACAGCCACCCTATTATGGCTATGATGATGGCTTCTTTATGACGCACTCCATAAGGAGGGAGTAGGAGAAACAAATACCCCAACCTCCTGTTTTACCCCCCCTCAATCTCTATGGTGCTCCTTAGTGGCTTGATAGGAAGCTACAGGACAAGGCAGTGAATGAAGTGCATGTTAGTCAGCCTCTTGGACAAAGAGCAGATTGAAGAAAGTTGGAGAGGAGATATAGAAGTGCAGGTAGAAGTTACCTAGCACAAGATATCAGGCAGAGAGGATCAATAACTTGATTCAAAATCAGGGAGAGAGTAGAGCTGGGGTAACTGGAAAGCCGGGTTAGTATCAAATGGGACTTGAGCACTGAGGCTCTAGTTTCTTTCATTCAATGCATTAGTGAGAATCATTAACTCATTCACTCATTCATTTATTTATTTATTCAACAAAACATTCTTTAGTTTCTATTTTATGCCAGCCATATGGTTATTGTATTAGGTGCCATACACAGTATGAGTCCAGTCATGAGGTGTGTTAAGAAGGGCAATCATAAACATCCTCCTGGTGTGTTTATTAATTATTTATGTATTGTTCTATTATCTATTATTACTCTAAACTCTGAAGGCAAGACCAGGGGTTCTTTTAGGTTCCATTAGAGAATCAGATTCACAAGATGACCATAAGTCACATATGGCATCAAATTCACTTAGAAGGACATGGGACAGAACCCCAGCTGGCCAGCAAGGCAACATCAGATATTGCTCTTGCATGAGACTAGACCTCTCAGTAGTTCCTGAAGTCGGTACGGCAGTCCAAGAACTGTAGTCTTTGGTTTCCCAGGTGACGTCTGAGGTTTGAAAGAATGATTCTCAGATGGAGCAGGTATAAAAGTTCCCCTGGCTTAAAAGCACTCTATTCCATGGGAGCCAATATCTCTTGTAATAACTCTAGGCGGGGCTTCTATGGTCTTTATAAAAGACATGGTCAGTTACAAGAGTCTAAAACTATGGTATTCCTGTCAGGTATTTATCATTCATTTATAGTTTCTCTCACTCCAGATGCAAATAACCAAGCAAAGATTATTTTTACCATAAGCAATGCTGCCTAGTAACTTAATTGACATACCTCCTCTATCAGGTTGCTAAGGGAACAGATCTAGAAAGTGAATTGAAGGTCAAATTCTAAGGGAGAAAGGGAAAATATTTTGTTCAGCCTTTGCCCACACATATTATGCTTCTAATTAGTATTTACTGGGTCAAATAGAACCAGAGAAAGACATGAAAAGGGCATGAGACAGAGCTCCTAACTGAGCTAGGGTTTGAAACATCGGAAGATCAATTCCGTTCCTGTTACCAAAAAGAAAGCCCACATTCCGTTTTGGACCAGCAAGTGATTTTAAATAGTCAGTGAGCCAACAGGATCTTCCAAAGAGATGCTCTGTAATAAAGTGATGAATTGTTGTTTAAACTATTATTATATGAAGAACAGTGAGCTACAACTAGTTCTGTATTCAGGCAGCCCTTGGAATTAGCTGATATCTTAATATTTAACTTGCAAGGCAAAAAACTATTAAAAAAATGATGTGTTTTTATGTGTCATAAAAAATGTATTAGCATGGCCTTTCATATATGTGTCACATGAGACATATCTCATTGCGTCCCCTATGTCCTCCTAGAGCATACTATACTCCTCTTACCATGTTGTATTATAATTTTTTTGTGGAAAAAATTCTCCCCACTGGACAATAAACCCTGTGAGGACAATAACCTTATCTGTCTCATCATTGCATCTGCAGCATCTAATGCAGTGGCCTTCATGGTAAATACTCAATAAAGTTTCTTGAATGGATGAATAAATAAATGAAAGAATGTAACTACAATGCACACTATAGTGGATTCAAACTTTGGACAAAATTTTTCTTATGGTTAAGTGCCTTTGTAAGTGGCATTAAAACTTGACTTCCCTAGAATTTTTTTTTTTTTTTTTTTTTTTTTTTTTTTTTTTTTTGCGGTAAGCGGGCCTCTCACTTCTGTGGCCTCTCCCGTTGCGGAGCACAGGCTCTGGACGCGCAGGCCCAGCGGCCATGGCTCACGGGCCCAGCCGCTCCGCGGCATGTGGGATCTTCCCGGACCGGGGCACGAACCCGTGTCCCCTGCATCGGCAGGCGGACTCCCAACCACTGCGTCACCAGGGAAGCCCTCAGTGGACATTTAATGTTATCTTCAAGGTCCTTGCAGAGAAATTCTGAAGACTCAACAATGAAATTCAAATCAGAGAATCCACTACACCAAAGAAATAGCCTCTCAAATCCATTTGGGGAGTGATGCAGTACGAATCCTAACTAAAGAAAGAAACCACTTCTTGGAGTTTATTAATTTACTAGACTAATAACTTTATATCTTACATCTGACAGTTCTTTAAAATCCTTAAAAAGATATTTTCATATGCTATCTTAATTAAGACCCTATTTTAGATATGAAACCCCAATTTTATAAACAGCAAATCCTCAAAACACAATGTGCGCTCTGGAGTTAAACAACCTGGGTTTCAAAAATGGCTGCCAGCTACAAACTGTGATCTTGGTTAAATTACTTCTACATTCCTCAGGTTTTTCATCTAGAAACTGAGGAACACGAAGGTGACTGTTTTATAGGATTATCAGGAAAATTGAAAAATGCAAAACTTAGAAAAGTAAATGGCAGATATTGTAGTAAGTGCTCAATATGTGTTGTTCACTATTATTAACTTGCTTGAAGTCAAACAATTAAGTAGAAGTAAAATTTGAACGCAGGTCATTGTTTTTCAACTTCAGTGTTCTTTCCACCAGTCCACATTTTATGTGTATTATTTATTTAAAATTTATTGGGATATGTTTTGCCCATGTCACACTTTCTCTGGTGTTTGGAGATTGTACTACATAGTTATAATTATATGTTTTGCCTCTGAAATGTGATCACCTTGGTTAAATTTATTAGATAATGGTTGCTGGTTGATGGCTTTCGTTTGTAGATGCAAATGGCTTGGAGGGTAATGTTTTTTAAAAATTTTATCTCTATAAAATTAAAACAGAAAATTCAGTATACTAAGTCATTAATTACCTGATTATCAAAATTATAAATAAAATTGAGGGCTGAGAGCAAAATCTTCCTTGATCTTATCCATATATATTTCACTTGTATACAGTTAGAACTCTAAATCTCTAGATGTGGTTTGAATGCTTCCTGGTTACATAAAACATAGATTCAATTTCACATCCACAGTATCATTCACCTCCACCATGAGGTTTTAGGTAAAATATTATACTTAACTTAGAAATGGTACTTTACAGAAGACATATAAATACATATCTAGTGAATGGCACTAGTAGGTTGGAGTTTGGATATGTTGAGTTTGAGTTCCCTGTGGGACATTTAAGTGTAGATGTTTAGGAAGAACTTAGACGTATGGGTCTGGAATTTAGGAGAAAGATTTGGACTGGAAATATAGATATTTGGTATCTAACATAAAGGAGGTAGTTAAAACCACAATAGTGGTTGACATCTCTTAGGGAGAGTATGAAGAAAGAGTCTATGGAGGGAAACTTGGGGAAGACTAAAGGTTAAGGGATGTATAGAGGAAGTTGCAAAGGAGACAGAGAAAGAAAAATCCAAGATTCACAAGAAAAGCTGAGAGAGACTTTTGTTCTGGAAACCAAGAGACCCATTCATTTGACAAATATTTTTTGAGCTATTACTTTGTGTGAGGTGTTGAGATAAATCAGTGAACTCAGAAGATAAACTTATTTGCTGCTGGGGAGAGACAGACAAAAATATAATAATAAGTAAATTCTATATTTTGTTAAAAGATGAAAATACAACAAAATATAATAAAGCAATGCAAGGGAGACTGAGAGTGCAGGGGTCAGTGTTGCAGTTTAAAATTGGATTACCTGGGTAGGTAGACAAGAAAGTGGCATCTGAGTAAAGACTTGAAGGAAATTAAGGGAGAGAGATATAATTTCAAAAAGAATTCAGTAGTTCATGTTTCAGAAGGGTTAGGTAAGATAGTAATTGAATAGTTTCCATTTGATTTTTTGAGATTTGGAGTCAGTGTTGACATGGACAAAAGGAAATTTGGAAGCATGGGGTGAAGGTAGAAGGTAGATTGCATTGGTAGAATAAATGTAAGGTGACGAAGGAAAGAACATGGACCTCTCTTCCTACCAGTATAATTATGAAGGGAAAAAGAAAAACAATGTCGTATCCAGAGACATAGATTAATAAAGATTTTGCTTAGCTGGTATCTGGAAGGACAGGACCGCTGTATGCTAGTTGTCCCCCCAGAGTGTGAGAGCACAAGAAAGGGAAAAGATTACAAACACTTTATTTTGGTTATTGAATTAACCCAAGAGGAAATGTAGATTGAATCAATATTTAATTCAGAAGAAGTCATCAGTTTCTGTTAGAAAGCCATGATGAAATTTCAAAGAGTAGAGAGGGTGTTTATGGGGACAGGATCTTGGAACTTCAGAGCTATACTACTGCCTTCTTTAGTGGTAAGCATGGTTTGCTGTGGTTTGACATGGCAAATGATTAAAAAAAAAAAAGAATACCAAATAAAAATGTATGCGGCTACTATTTACCTGTATTAACAAGCTTCATATAAAAGCATAAATATATTTTATGGTGATAATGAGGGAGACACATCTACACTATCCCACCTGAGGTCAGTTCATCCCCTTCCTTTCAAGGAAAAATTTCAAGAGTGGACCATTAAGATAGAAAAGCTTTCTATATAAGATTCATAGCATTTCTCCATGTATATGGAAAGGATAAGAGAGGTACCAGTTGGAACCAAATCAACTTGCTGGAGGATTTGCAAATAGCCTTTTTCATAGGCTTAGGCATTTGATCACAACAAAACTCTGTCTATTGATGTGAGATGCAGAAGGTCCTTGTGAACCAATTGCATCAAATGGAGAACCAGAATTCCCTGTGGAATAATCCATCAGACAAAGAACGAGAATTCATAGGAAAATGGTCACATCAGGACTGAGAAGAGTTCCTTTCTATGTAGGGAATCATGGATTCTTCTTTTTAACCCTGGGCTTCACCTCCTCTCCCCAAAGCAGATGAACTTCTACTTCTCAAAAGAACTGAGGCCACCACATGGGAATTCTCTTAACATCTACTCATTGTACTTTAATCTCACCTATTGCAACCCCCCACCCCCCTGCCACGGAGCTGCCACCAGCCCCTGCCCAGAGCTAACCCCACAGGCACCTTTCCCCCTTCCCCCGGGACTGCGCTTCATCAGTTAGCTGCAGCCCTGCCCACCCACTCCTCCGCAGCCCTCGTCGTTTCTTGCCACTGACACCTTCCTACCTGGGCTCCTGTCTTCTGGTCAATCTGTCACTTGCGGTGCCTTCTTTTTTTTTTTTTTTTTTTTTTTTAAATTTAACATCTTTATTGGAGTATAATTGCTTTACAATAGTGTGTTAGTTTCTGCTTTACAACAAAGTGAATCAGCTATAC
>NC_041220.1:60766665-60767816 GCF_002837175.3 Physeter macrocephalus
ATCTCTTCCCTCTTGCATCTCCCTCCCTCCCACCCTCCCTATCCCACCCCTCTAGGTGGTCACAAACCACCTAGCTGATCTCCCTGTGCCATGCGGCTGCTTCCCACTAGCTATCCACCCTACGTTTGGTAGTGTATATATGTCCATGCTGCTCTCTCACTTCGTCACAGCTTACCTTTCCCCCTCCCCATATCCTCAAGTCCATGCTCTAGTAGGTCTGCATATTTATTCCCGTCCTACCCCTAGGCTCTTCATGACATTTTTTCTTCTTAGATTCCATATATATGTGTTAGCATACGGTATTTGTTTTTCTCCTTCTGACTTACTTCACTCTGTATGACAGACTCCATGTCCATCCACTTCACTACCAACAACTCAATTTCGTTTCTTTTTATGGCTGAGTAATATTCCATTGTATATATGTGCCACATCTTCTTTATCCATTCATCTGTTGATGGACACTTGGGTTGCTTCCTGGCTATTGTAAATAGAGCTGGCTATTGTAAATAGCTCTATTGTAAATAGAGCTGCAATGAACATTTTGGTACATGACTCTTTTTGAATTATGGTTTTCTCAGGGTATATGCCCAGTAGTGGGATTGCTGGGTGGTATGGTAGTTCTATTTGTAGTTCTTTAAGGAACCTCCATACTGTTGTCCACAGTGGCTGTATCAATTTACATTCCCACCAACAGTGCAAGAGTGTTCCCTTTTCTCCACACCCTCTCCAGCACTTATTGTTTCTAGACTTTTTGATGATGGCCATGCTGACCGGTGTGAGATGATATCTTATTGTAGTTTTGATTTGCATTTCTCTAATGATTAATGATGTTGAGTATTCTTTCATGTGTTTGTTGGCAATCTGTATATCTTCTTTGGAGAAATGTCTATTTAGGTGTTCTGCCCATTTTTGGATTGGGTTGTTTGTTTTTTAGTTATTGAGCTGCATGAGGTGCTTGTAAATTTTGGAGATTAGTCCTTTGTCAGTTGCTGCATTTGCAAATAATTTCTCCCATTCTGAGGGTTATCTTTTGGTCTTGTTTATGGTATCCTTTGCTGTGCAAAAGCTTTTAAGTTTCATTAGGTCCCATTTGTTTATTTTTGTTTTATTTCCATTTCTCTAGGAGGTGGGTCAAAAAGGATCTTGCTGTG
>NC_041220.1:60768177-60768892 GCF_002837175.3 Physeter macrocephalus
TATAGTCTGAAGTCAGGGACCCTGATTCCTCCAGCACCATTTATCATTCTCAAGTTTGCTTTGGCTATTCGGGGTCTTTTGTGTTTCCATACAAATTGTAAAATGTTTTGTTCTAGTTCTGTACAAACTGCCAGTGGTAGTTTGATAGGGATTGCATTGAATCTGTAGATTGCTTTAGACAGTAGAGTCATTTTCACAATGTTGATTCTTCCAATTGAAGAACAGGGTATATCTCTCCATCTATTTGTATCATCTTTAATTTCTTTTTCTTCTCTGATTGCTGTGGCTAGACCTTCCAAAACTATGTTGAATAAGAGTGGTGAGGCTTCCCTGGTGGCGCAGTGGTTGAACGTCCAACTGCCGAGGTAGGGAACACTGGTTCGTGCCCCGGTCCAGGAAGAATCCATATGCCGAGGAGTGGCTAGGCCCCTGAGCCATGGCAGCTGAGCCTGCGCGTCCAGAACCTGTTCTCCGCAATGGGAGAGGCCATAACAGTGAGAGGCCCGCGTACAGCAAAAAAAAAAAAAAAAAGAGTGGTGAGAGTGGGCAACCTTGTCTTGCTCCTGATCTTAGTAGAAATGGTTTCAATTTTTCACCATTGAGGACGATGTTGGCTGTGGGTTTGTCATATATGGTCTTTATTATGTTGAGGAAAGTGCCCTCTATGCCTACTTTCTGCAGGGTTTTTATCATAAATCGGTGTTGAATTTTGTCA
>NC_041220.1:60770042-60770229 GCF_002837175.3 Physeter macrocephalus
GTCTGGCTAATGGTTTATCAATTTTGTTTATCTTCTCAAAGAACCAGCTTTTAGTTTTATTGAACTTTTCTATTGTTTCCTTCATTTATTTTTCGTTTATTTCTGATCTGATCTTTATGATTTCTTTCCTTCTGCTAAATTTGGGGGTTTTTTTGTCCTTCTTTCTCTAATTGCTTTAGGTGCAAGG
>NC_041220.1:60770239-60773126 GCF_002837175.3 Physeter macrocephalus
ATACAATTTCAATTTTCTTAAATTTACCAAGGCTAGATTTGTGACCCAATATATGATCTATCCTCGAGAATGTTCCATGAGCACTTGAGAAAAATGTGTATTCTGTTGTTTTTGGGTGGAATATCCTATAAATATCAATTAAGTCCTCTTGTTTAATGTATCATTTAAAGCTTGTGTTTTCTTATTTATTTATTTATTTTTTATTTATTTATTTATTTTTTGTGGTATGCGGGCCTCCCTCTGTTGTGGCCTCTCCTGTTGCAGAGCACAGGCTCCGGACGCGCAGGCTCAGCAGCCATGGCTCACGGGCCCAGCCGCTCCACGGCATGTGGGATCCTCCCAGACCAGGGCGCGAACCCGGTTCCCCTGCATCGGCTGGCGGACGTGCAACCACTGCTCCACCAGGGAAGCCCTTTATTTTCAGTTTGGATGATCTGTCCACTGGTGAAAGTGGGGTGTTAAAGTCCTCTACTATGATTGTGTTACTGTCGATTTCCCCTTTTATGGCTGTTAGTATTTGCCTTATGTATTGAGGTATTCCTATGTTGGGTGCATAAATATTTACAATTGTTATATCTTCTTCATGGATCGAACCCTTGATCATTATATAGTGTCCTTCTTTGTCTCTTGTAATAGTCTTTATTTTAAAGTCTATTTTGTCTGATATGAGAATTGCTACTCCAGCTTTCTTCTGATTTCCATTTGCATGGAATATCTTTTTCCATCCCCTCACTTTCAGTCTGTATGTGTCCCTAGGTCTGAAGTGGGTCTCTTGTAGACAGCATATATATGGGTCTCGTTTTTGTATCCATTCAGCCAGTCTGTGTCTTTTGGTGGGAGCATTTAATCCATTTACATTTAAGGTAATTATCAATATGTATGTTCCTATTACCATTTTTACCATTTACTGAATTGTTTCGGGTTGTTCTTGTAGGTCTTTTCCTTCTCTTGTGTTTCTTGCCTAGAGAAGTTCCTTTAGCATTTGTTGTAAAGCTGGTTTGGTGGTGCTGAACTCTCTCAGCTTTTGCTTGTCTGTAAAGGTTTTAATTTCTCCATCAAATCTGAATGAGATCCTTGCTGGGTAGAGTAATCTTGGTTGTAGGTTTTTTTCCTTCATCACTTTAAATATGTCCTGCCACTCCCTTCTGGCTTGGAGAGTTTCTGCTGAAAGATCCGATGTTAACCTTATGGGGATTCCTTTGTGTGTTATTTGTTGTTTTTCCCTTGCTGCTTTTAATATGTTTTCTTTGTATTTAATTTTTGACAGTTTGATTATTATGTGTCTTGGCGTGTTTCTCCTTGGGTTTATCCTGTATGGGACTCTCTGTGCTTCCTGGACTTGATTGACTATTTTCTTTCCTATATTAGGGAAGTTTTCAACTATAATCTCTTCAAATATTTTCTCAGTCCCTTTCTTTTTCTCTTCTTCTTCTGGGACCCCTATAATTCGAATGTTGGTGCGTTTAATGTTGTCCCAGAGGTCTCTGAGACTGTCGTCAGTTCTTTTCATTCTTTTTTCTTTTTTCTGCTCTGCAGTAGTTATTTCCACTATTTTATCTTCCAGGTCACTTATCTGTCCTTCTGCCTCAGTTATTCTGCTACTGAGCCCATCTAGAGTATTTTTCATTTCATTTATTGTGTTGCTCATCGTTGCTTGCTTCCTCTTTATTTCTTCTAGGTCCTTGTTAACTGTTTCTTGCAATTTGTCTATTCTATTTCCAAGATTTTGAATCATCTTTACTATCATTATTCTGAATTCTTTTTCAGGTAGACTGCCTATTTTCTCTTCATTTGTTAGGTCTGGTGGGTTTTTACATTGCTCCTTCATCTGCTGCTTGTTTTTCTGTCTTCTCATTTTGCTTATCTTACTTTTTGCAGGCTGCAGGCTCGTAGTTCCCGTTGTTTTTGCTGTCTGTCCCCAGTGGCTAAGGTTGGTTCAGTGGGCTGAGTAGGTTTCCTGGTTGAGGGGACTAGTGCCTGTGTTCTGGTGGATGAGCCTGGATCTTGTCTTTCTGGGTTGGTTCAGTGGGCTGAGTAGGTTTCCTGGTTGAGGGGACTAGTGCCTGTGTTCTGGTGGATGAGCCTGGAGCTTGTCTTTCTGGTGGGCAGGTCCACGTCTGGTGGTGTGTTTTGGGGTATCTGTAGCCTTATTATGATTTTAGGCAGCCTCTCTGCTAATGGATGGGGCTGTGTTCCTGTCTTGCTAATTATTTAGCATAGGTTGTCCAGCACTGTAACTTGCTGTTCGTTGAGTGAAGCTGGGTCTTGGTGTTGAGATGGAGATCTCTGGGGTATTTTCGCCATTTGAGATTACGTGGAGCTGGGAGGTCTCTTGTGGACCATTGTTCTGAAGTTGGCTCTCCCACCTCAGAGGCACAGCACTGACGCCTGGCTGGAGCACCAAGAGCCTTTAATCCACACAGCTCAGAATAAAAGGGAGAAAAAAAGAAGGAAAGAAGGAAGGAAGGAAGGAAAGAAAGAAAGAAAGAAAGAAAGAAAGAAAGAAAGAAAGAAAGAAAGAAAGAAAGAAAAAATAAAGTAGGATAAAGTTATTAAAATAAAAAATAATTATTAAGAAGAAAAAAATTAAAAAGAAAAAAACAGAACAAAACAAAACAAACCAGGACCGTTAGAACCCTAGGACAAATGGTGAAGGCAAAGCTATACAGACAAAATCTCACACAGAAGCACACACATACACACTCACAAAAAGAGAAAAAGGGGAAAAAAAAATTTTTCTTGCTCCCAAAGTCCACCTCCTCAATTTGGGATGATTCGTTGTCTATTCAGGTATTCCACAGATGCAGGGTACATCAAGTTGATTGTGGAGCTTTAATCCGCTGCTTCTGAGGCTGCTGGGAGAGATTTCCCTTTCTCTTCTTTGTTC
>NC_041220.1:60773325-60774056 GCF_002837175.3 Physeter macrocephalus
AGGAAGAAAGAAAGAAGATAAACTAAAATAGGATAAAAAAAGTTAAAATAATAAAAAATAATTATTAAGAAGAAAAATTTTATAAAAAAATAAAAAACAAACAAATCAAAAAAACCGGTTCGGTGAGAACCCTAGGACAAATGGTGAAAGCAAAGCTATACAGATAAAATCTCACACAGCAGCACACACATACACACTCACAAAAAGAGAAAAAGGGGAAAATAATAATATATCTTGCTCCCAAAGTCCACCTCCTCAACTTGGGATGATTCGCTGTCTATTCAGGTATTCCACAGATGCAGGGCACTTCAAGCTGATTGTGGAGCTTTAATCTGCCGCTTCTGAGGTTGCTGGGAGAGACCTCCCCCTCTCCTCTTTGTTCACACAGCTCCCAGGGTTCAGCTTTGGTCTTGGCCCCGCTTCTGCACGTAGATCGTCCGAGGGCGTCTGCTCTTCGCTCAGACAGGACAGGGTTAAAGAAGCAGCTGATTCGGGGGCTCTGGCTCACTGAGGCCGGGGGGAGGGAGGGGCATGGAGTGCAGGGCAAGCCTGCAGCAGCAGAGGCCAGCGTGACGTTGCACCAGCCCGAGGCGTGCCGTGCGTTCTCCCGGGGAAGTTGTCCCTGGATCCCGGGACCCTGGCAGTGGCGGGCTGCACAGGCTCCCGGGAGGGGAGGTGTGGAGAGTGACCTGTGCTCGCACACAGGCTTCTTGGTGGCGGCAGCAGCAGCC
>NC_041220.1:60774405-60796352 GCF_002837175.3 Physeter macrocephalus
GCCTCTCGGTCTGGTGAGTGCTGGTCGGCACCGATCCTCTGTGCGGGAATCTCTCCGCTTTGCCCTCCGCACCCCTGTTGCTGCGCTCTCCTCCGCGGCTCCGAAGCTTCCCCTCTGCCACCCGCAGTCTCCGCCCGTGAAGGGGCTTCTAGCGTGTGGAAAGCTTTCCTCCTTCACAGCTCCCTCCCATTGGTGCAGGTCCCGTCCCTATTCTTTTGTCTCTGTTTTTTCTTTTTTCTTTTTCCCTACCCAGGTACGTGGGGAGGTTCTTGCCTTTTGGGAGGTGTGAGGTCTTCTGCCAGCGTTCAGTGGGTGTTCTATAGGAGCAGTTCCTCGTGTAGATGTATTTCTGATGTATCTGTGGGGAGGAAGGTGATCTCTGTGTCTTACTCTTCCGCCATCTTCTCCAATGCTTCACTTGCGGTGCCTTCTTAATGTTCAACTTCACCTCTCTGCTTAAAAGAAGCTTCCTGGCTTCCCAAATTATAAATGGGTTATATTCAGATGGTTAATAGACTTATCATGGTGATCATTTCATAATGTATTTAAAAGTCAATTCACTATGTTTTTTACTTGAAACTAACATGATACTGTATGTCAACATTTTTTTCAGTTAAAAAAAAAGTAAAAGTTAAAAACAAAAAACAAAGTGGGTGAATCTAATAATTTGATTTTCACAGGTGGTATCTGAGAGTTCATGCTGTTCCACATTCTTGTCAGGACTTGCCATTATCAGGCTTAAAAATTTTTGGCTTTTCAGGTGGAGGTGAGGGTGTATCTTGCAGGTGGTTTGTACTCACATTACTCAAGAGGTTGAGCAACTTTTCATTTTACTAGTGGCTTGTGGTTCCTCTTTATGAAGTGCCTGTTCAAGAGTTTCGCCACCCTTCTCCACTCCTGGATTTCTGCTTCAGTTGGTTGCCTATCCTCCTTATTGATTCACAGGTATTCTTTACATATTCTTCTTTGTGAATTTAAGAGTGTTTTAAATATTTTATCTTTTCACTCTCTATATAGCTTTTGATAAAGTTCATAATTTTAATGTAGCCAAAGTTATCAATTGTTTCCTATGTGACTTATCCTTTTTGTTTCTTCAGTAAGAAATTATTCCCAACCTCATGTTAATAGAGGTATTTTTAAATATCAAAAAAATAAAGAGATCATACTCCCCCCAAAAAAGATTTTGTTTTATTTTATTTTATTATTGGATAAGAAAGATATGAACATAATTATAGACAAAGAGAGGATGAAGCCAGCATAGAAGAGGTTAAAAATCCATGTCCATGAGGACATGGAAAATGAGGGAGAGAGAATGGGGTCTACATGGAGAAAGAGCTTTTCCACTGGGGCAAAAATGAATAAGGAAATATTGAGCTGCTTATAAATAATTTAGTGTTGAAAGGAGGCAAATGATGACTTTCATTTTTTCTATGAAGTAAGGAATTGATGCTATTCATTAAAAATGATAAAGTAGGTAATGAGGGTAGAGGCCTGGGATGATTTCACATAGCTACTGTGGGACAAAGAATAAGATGACTAGGACTGCAGAACAATTTTGAGGGTACAGCTGAAGGTGGAATCCATGAATTTTTCATACCATTCATCTTCCTGATTGTGCATTCTGCCTTTTCTCTAGTATGCCTTATCAGTCTAGGCATAGAAGAGGAATGAATAGGCAGCTGAATTGATCCAGGCCTGAGGTGTTGCCTGATATAGGTGATGAATTGATTGGGAGAATGGTAGTTAAGGGGTTTGGTGAGATTGTATTTAAAATGATACTTAGGTTAGTCATAGAAAAGAGAGAGAATAAGCAGGAGTGGGTTGATGAATTAGGACCAAATAGAGATATTTAAGGGCAGAGAAGATGGAGTGGGTGTGAGGGAACTGGAGATATAAGAGGATGTGGTTCGATGAATTAGGACCAAATAGAGATATTTAAGGGCAGAGAAGATGGAGTGGGTATGAGAGAACTGGAAATATAAGAGGATGTGGTTCAATGAATTTGACATTGATATTTAAGATTTCAAAAATGGGGCAGTTCTGGCTGATATAAATCCTAAGATGAAGATGCTTGAAGTGAAGTGGAGGTGGGTAATAAATGGAACTGAGGACAAAGAACCGTGAGGCAAGACTATTGGGCTGGATGGTGAGGATCGAATTCACCCAGCATCATGGCAGGGATTAAGAGGGAGGCCGTGAACCGGTATGAAGTTACTGCTGAATCAGTGGAAGATTGCAATGAGGAAGAAAAGAAGGAGGCGTTATATGGACCACATGAGCCCCATAGGACGATTTCATGATGTTTAAGACATTCTGTGAGACCCAAGAAAACTGCCAAGGAAATTCACTCTCAGTGGGTATGGTATACAGATTCAGTATCTGTCCTTTTTTACTAGCAAATGAAGCTTCAATTTTTCATAACCCAAACCAACCTATAATGATTTCTTAATTAACTGGGCTTTGCTTCTTCCACCTTTTTGGATGATAGCAAATCACAAGAAAATAAATTATTATTAGGGGTTAATAAAAAAACCTATTTATTGGTCATGTATAGTTGAGAAGATATTCATGCTTGTATCCTATATTTTCTGTAATTACTTCTTTAAAATAGTACGGTGAGAAATGACATTTGGAATAAAGGCAGAAGAATTGAGAGCATGGCCAGTCACCTGTTATAAAGACCTCGTGCAACCATTAAAAATGGAATGTAGTACATAAAGCTTCAGATACTCAATGATACATATTGTAAAAGAATGCAGTTATTTGCTCAGAAAAAATAGGTACTTATTAAATAAATTGAAATATTTGTTCATTTTGCAATATATATCCTATTTCTATGAAAGTCTAAAAAGGAACATTTTCTCTAGTTGTAATGGAAATCTCAGTTCTCAGAATAAGTAAAACAGAAACATAATGTTGTAATTTTGGCCAGTTTCAAAACAGGAGCATTTAAGGAATGGAAACTTTTATAACATGGCTTTTCAGCTATAATTTTCTCATTGTAACTAACTTCCTAAGTTTTTGACTGTGGGCAATTAAAATAAATAGACAGATTTCAGTTAAAGGTGTATTTCCACTCTCCTCTGGAGAGGATGTGAAAGCCATGGACACCTTCATGCCCTATTGAAGGCACCAGTTTAGTGTGTCTCTAGCCATAGGGAAATTGGTTTATTGTAGAGATGAAAGCCATTGATAATGTTGTTAAGCAAAACACAATAAAAATGACTTATGGGGAAGAATGAGGAAAATATCTTTGCTCTTGTGTGCTTGCTGTACATGAGGTTCCTAAATATAGAAACTTTTGTCCAGTACCTATAAATGTATAAGTCAGCTATACGATGCCTGTCTGACGCCTGCCCTCCTTCCTTTCCATTTGCCTTCTCTATTCTCTTTCTTTGCATCCTCTGGCAACTTTTTCATGGAATAATTATATATTAAATGCTAAGTACATGCCAAGTACTGCTGGTGCTGTGGATACATAGGGGAAGTATGTCCTCCATCCGTAACCTAAGTTCCACTGGGGAGAAAATGAAGGCCAAGAGATACCTGAAATGACACAAACACAATTTCTAAATCTCAAGGCAATGCTGAGTTACTCAAAAAGCAGATTTTCGTTTAAGTTTAGGGACTTAGCAAAGCAGAGAAAACCTCCACATCCCTTCCCCCAGAAAAAGAAAAGTCAATTCTGATAAAGTTTTCTAAAATTTTGTAATCAGAAAAAAAGTAGAAAATCATGATTTCTAAAATATTTAGTATGGCTGTAAAAGCTGTCATTCAAGACAAGATTATAGCTTTAATTAGATCTATAGGGCAGGTCTCCAATGTCCCTTACCTGCTACACATAAGAGCAGGTGGAATGGAAAATGTATTATGTATTATCAGGACAGCATATATGCATTGAGAAAGGAATGAAGCTCTTCCGCTTGAGAATGTCTCCTTCTGTAACGGCATCCTGTCTAAAAATATCACATGCCTTGAGGAAGAAATCAGCAAGAGTGAGACATGTTATAGACTGAAAATCTCCATATCACTTTCCATTCACATTCATTGAGACCAGGAAATGCATTTTGAAAAACCGCTATACATTAAAAAAGCAGGTGCATTTATTTTGGAACCTGCAGTGAGTCGCTACCTAGCTGTAAACTGGAGAGTAGCGACAGTCCCAGGCAAAACCAAACCAGAAGGGTGTCTCCATTTCCTAACTCGCACCCACTCCACCCTCCATCCTGCTCAGGCCTCCATTTTAGTCTTTTCCTTTTTTTTTTTTTTTTAAATGAGAGTCTTTTTACATTTTTTTTTTTTTTTTTTTTCAGAAAATAGGGTTTCAAGAATATGTTACTCTGATTAAGCAGGTTGGTCACCTCAGTGATATTACTCATGTGTTGCGTCTTTGCAAAGGAACTGCATTTGGATGTTAGTTTATCTTCTTTCGAAAAAATAAGCATTATCTTAACAAGTGTTTTGATACTTTTGGAGAATATTTACAGGAACCCACTGTGTTTATTTTAAGGCTTTTTAAAAGGTATTTACTTTAACATTGAGAACTGTAGATTGCTATCTTTGCTCAAGAATTTGAGGAACCAGGATCTTTTTTAGACTTCTAATGTGAGAGCAATTATCTGCTGTGATGGGTAATTCCTTCACTTCTAAGGGCTGCTCCCTGAAGTTTTATTTCAGTGAGAAAGTTATTGGCCAGTTGGTTCAAAACAACACTTTAACTGCATGATTGAGCTTACTTCTTCCCAGCTATGATTTCAACAGTTATAGCATTGGTCACAGAAGGAAAATAATAGTTTTCTCCAACAGTCAATCTGTCATGTCCCCTGGCTGTGTTGTGGCTCATGACCACTGGTGAAATTAATCAGCTTGGCTCTTTGAGAACATGTTTTCTGGACACTAGTACATCGTTAAGGCCCAGGAAGCTTGTCCATGACTTGCTTACAGCAATGACTACGTTTCCAGAAATTGCATAATTTACTTTTCTGTTCTTTCGTTGCTACTTTCTCTATTCCATAATAAAGAAATATAAAGAGAGGGAATATCAGATGACTCCTCTTTAAAATTTAGACTTAATCTAATTAAAAATTTAAGAAATAACTTGATTCTTTACAGACACCTGCCAAGCGGGTTGATGGTTTCATGCGGCCTGGTTCAAAATTGGGTAAATTTTGCCTGTTTGTAATTTTTTTCACTCTAAAAGTCTCTAGGCTTTCAGTCAATATTAATAGCAGAAACATAGTTCAATAGGAATAACAGCTATTTTTATGATACACTTATCTTGAGGCTGTATAATCTCCTTCTGTTAATGTTGTTTAAAATAGAACAGAGCTTGTCTGTCTGAGATGTTTTAAAACCTCTGATGTGGGTACTTAAGAAGACAGCAAATACAGTACAAGGATCATTATGAAATTAGCCACTTGCCTCTGTGGTTACTGGACAGAAAAGTTTATTTCAAAACTCTGTAGGCTAGACAAACATATTTAATCAATGATCACAGCTCTATGGGTTTGATAAACTCCTTGCAAAAGTTTGTAAAGATCATCATTCCTGTGAGTGTAGCTGGACAGTTTACTATGGAAAGACCTTAAAAGGTCATTTAGTCAATCTTCCTGCTTTCAGACAAAGACAAATTATGAGAAATAGCCAAAGATACTAGTTTTAGCTGCCTTATTTTTGTGTACTTCTTCCAACCTCACTTCATGTGATTTCCCCCCTTTCAGACATGAGGCTTTTTGTAGTACCGTCACTTAACATCTTTATTTAACATTCCCATTATGGTTCAGCCATGTGTAGGCTATACAGTTAGGGGTGAGCTTGTTAAGACTTCATTGTATAATCATGAAGTTTTTCCAGTTTACTCCTTCAGGTATAAGTTTCTTGGCTGAAGTTGTCATTAGGGTGCCTACCTGGTCAAGAAATCTCTCTTTAAAATATTTGAAAAGACTGTTTAATATGGGATTCAATGCCAAAGATTTGTTAGCATTGGTCAAACCCACTATATGGACCAAAAACCATATTCTATCATAGAGATCAGTTTCTGCAGCCTGCATTTGCAGGCTGATCTGGTTCTGACTGACCTCAAGTTGTTTCCAACCCCTCTTCTTCCTTCTTTCACTATAGAGGCTGGAAAAGGTTTTTAAAAAATTCTCTTTCCAGTCTCTTCTGCTAAAAGTGGTGACCACTGGCACATAGTTCTGCCCATGTGGAAGTCTGCTGAGACAGTGTCTCAGAAAATTTCACTTTCTAAGTTAACAGGGACTAATTTGGTGGGCACTAGTCCACACCTACTTGTTTTAGCAGCTAAAGACGATGAGCCTAGAGTTATAGCAACCACCTTGTGATTCTGAAGGACCCTGCACGGGGGAATCACAGAAACACTGGCATTACGTAACTGAGCCACTAGATCAATTCCAGCAACCACCCACGTCCAGATGTCTTTTTAAGTGACAAAAATAAATTTCTATTTAATTTTGCCACTAAGTTTCATCATATGTACCTGAAAGCATACGGTGTATGTGTATATATATATATATATATATATATATATATATATACATATAATATATATAAAGTATAAATATTACAAAGTTCTGGTTTTAGCTATCAGTTTATCCTTACTAGGGATTTGATAAGAAGCTGGAGGTTGAAATGAAGAGATTTTTCTTGGATCTAGTCAGATTTCTTCTCTTTTGTTATTTTGGTTTGCTGACTCAGATTAGTTTTACAATTTCCTGTGCTAAATTATACCTTTTAAAACAATTTCAGAGCCTTCTAAGTCTTTCAGAATTAGTTCAAAATTTAGATTTCCAATAGTATCTTTATTGATAGCATTTCTGTCTTCTCACCATCACAATACTGAAATTTATGGTTTGTCCTTTGAAATATGTAATAAGATTGACAATTCAGCTGCGCTTTAGTCTAGAAATAATGGCATTGCTTCTCTTTGAGGGGTCACTACTCTGCTTCCCTATTGCCTCTCACTACGAGAGCAAATCTTTCTGGTTGGCCCTGCATTTCAATAGAAGGATATCTTGTGTCCCAATTCACAATCTAGGTGGGAAAGAAGAGTTATTTGATGGAGTCATGAGCTCTATGAAATTTCCTCTGTGGTACCATCAAAAATATTTTCTGGCTACAGCCATTTGAGATTTTATTATTTAATCATCTCCTGTGGACTTAGTTCGAGGCTACATTTTCATAAAAATCCCCAGTGTTCATCATGCATGTATTAGGTGCTCAGTAAAGGTATATCATTTAAATGTTAAGTGAAAAATTGAGATCAAAAGAAACTTTATTGAGTTCTCTTGTTCAGTTCTCTTGACTTGGTTAGAATATATTCTATCTAAGTTAGGGTTGTGACTTGGATTTACAGGAAGAAGTTAGTAAATTATCTTAACACTGTAATTTAAATAACCAGAAAATTTCAAAGAATACTTCAAAACTAATCGAAGAAAAGCTTAGAAAAATTAGTAAAGCAACAATGAAGCACTGACAAATTATGATTGTCAAGAAAGTAAAGAGAGGGTCTCACAAATACCATAATGGTAATTAAATACATCTCTTGAGCTTTTCGCCTCTGGTTTTAGATGGAGAACTAGAAAAGCCAGAGAAACACAGCCTTGACCCTTTATTTAGCTCTGTTAACAGAGGATAATGGTGGTTGAGGTGAAGAAAAGTGTAAAGCTACTTGAAGTATCAGAACGAAAAACCAGAAAGACTTTTGAGACTAGGCAGGCCTGGAGTCCTAGAACTTGTCCGTTTTCTTACTTTTTGGAAGCACATTGTCACTTGGAACTTTTTGCCATTCTCAAACCTTCCCAACACTTTTGTAGTTATATGCTGCTGATGAGGTTTATCCCACTCCCTACAAAGCCTTTTCTCTACTGTAAAAATTTTAGTCAAGGAATAAAATGTTAACTCTTCTGTGAAACGTTCATAAAGTACTTCAAAACATCTTAGAGTTTCTATTCTCTATGCTCTCAGAGCAACTGCACACACACACACACACACACACACACACACACACACACACACAGTGTTTATATATTCTAACACCATCGCATATTATGGTAATTTGCTGATTTATATGTCTTTCTCCCTTCCTAGACATTAATTCTGTGAGGGTAGGGGCTGTGATTCATTTATCTCCCTAAACCAAGACCTCACAATGTCTGAGGCAGAGTAAATGCTCAATAAATCCTTGTCAAGTAAATGATTGTCCTAGAAAGGGAATGACTCAGCAGTAAGATTCAGTGGAGGTAACATAAATGTATTACAACAGGTCTCAGGATCAGGGCAGAGAGAAAACACAGGTCAGATTAAACAATGATTGTTAACAATTTAGAATTTGTGTACAAGGTACTTAATTATGCCAATATTTATCAGATGCCTTGGGTATAAGAAAGACACCTTGATTCAAGTTGGCTTAAACAATAAGGGAAATCTGTTGTCCAAACAAAAGACAGTGCAGAGGCAGAACATAGTGAAATGGGGGCTCTAGCTTCACAGCTTCATGACTCTTTTGGCTCCTCCCCCTTCCTTTATGTGGGCTCTGACCTCAGACTGGCTTCCTTCATGATTGACAGGTGGCTGCCAGCAGCATCAGCTGTAACACACATCCTTGTTCTGGGGTAGACCTCCCTTCCTACCACAGAGTAAACGTTCTTCCCTGTAGTCTGATTGGTCCAACTTAGGTAGTGCACTAACCGGGACTGTCAGGGTTGTCAAGGAATGCCATTTAATGATTGGTAAGATAGTTGAGATGATTGTGATTTGCTTACTAGTCAGGAGACCCTCTTGAAGTTGTAGGGAATTAACTACCCCCAACCAAGCAGGCTGAGTGTGGGAAGGGTGTAATGGTTAAGAGCACAGGCAGCCCCACTGCCTGCACTCAAATTCCACCTCTTCAGTTTACCTGCTCTGTGAATTAGAGCAATCTAACTCAGCATCTTCATTTTTTAGTAGGGATGGTAATAGTACTTACTTCATAAAGTTACTGTGAGGTTTAGTGAGTTATTAGATGTAAATTATTAAGAAACAGCAGAGGCACTCTTGAAGTGTTAGTTATCACTTTTTGATTATTTAACAAAAATTGGTGTTATATTAAAAAGGTAAAAGCAAACACGCAATTGTAAAGCAGTTATACTCCAATAAAGATGTTAAAAAAAAAAAAAGGTAAAAGCAGAGAATAGATTCTATGTAGGCAAGCAACAATGTTTATTACATAAATTTTTGTTTTCTTTAACAATTTGACTTTAGGATTATCCAGTTTATTTTTGAATGTTTATCAGTATGTAATGATAAGTTTCAAATTTAAATGGAAAGATAATCATATGGAAAAGTATATGCTTAACTGTCTCTTAATCATGTCTGGAAAGTAAGAAAGAATATTGCCTGTTTATTCTTAGAGTATACATTCTGCCAATCTTGTGGCCATGTAAACCAACTAGAGACAAAATACCTAAAAATAATTTAGGCTAATGTATTCATAGGGCTTAATCAGATTCTTAAACATCATATACTTTACCCTTTCATTTTGCTAATAAAATTTAGACCTCAAGGAATTAAGTGAACTTGCCCAAGATTATACAGTTTGTGGCAGGACTGATCAAAGGCTTTAAACTTCACTCACATATTGTTTTACTGGTCCATATAACGTCCCTCTTGAATGCTAGATCCACATGCCTAAGTAACTAAACTTAGAAATATGGTCCTTTTATTAAGAATTAGCCCTTGTGCCAGTGTGTGTTCTGTAATTTGTAGTATAGAACCATGTATACAGTAGGACTCAGCAAATCAGTATCTTCAAAGAAACTTGAATATAAGCTGTATAAAGAGCTCTTACAGTTAGTGTTATGGCCTATGCACAGGATTAAAAGAGACAGGTTATGCAGGCTATTGGATATGATTTATTTAAGTCATATTTTTCAGGAAATTGGTTGCAAATACTAGCTTGAAAATTTAGATTATGTAATGACTTAGAATGTCAAGTAGATATCCTGGAGAGAACTATATTCATGTTTATAAAGAGGAAAAATGCACATCTAGACATATTGGGTAAAATTCCTAAATATTAGATATTGGAAAATGTTATATAGAAAATATTGTGTCAGTGTTCAAGGATTAGGGAGTAATCTAGAGCTTTCCAAATTTCCCAGTGTAAGTTTAAAAAGAAAATTCCTCAGGCTTAAAGAGATCACATATGCAATTCAAAATAGAAAAGGCAGGGACACTTAGGAAGCTCAGCCCTTTGATTCTTCCTCTTAAAGCTGCCTTTTAAATTGGTTGCCGACATTTTATTGCCTTTCCAACACGTCTTTCAGGAATCACAAGATGCACATACACACTCTGTATGGTACGTTATAGTCCCTCCCTGATGTTCACTGAAAGCATCATAAGCCACTTTACAATTCCTACAGGATACTGTTTTTATTAGAGTTGCTTCTCAGCTGGCACTTCACTTATTCATGCTGAAAGATGCTATTAAGAACTGTGGTGAATTGAACCACTCGAACTGGCTTTTCGTTTGATGCATAATTAAATAGAGACCATAAGATCAAGTAAGTGTGAATGAGCAGTGATATATTTAAAAATCTATTTTGGAAATTGCAGTTATCTCAAATGCAAGAAACTTTACCTTTCGCATGATCCTTGTTGCATAGGTTTTGCACCATTCATTGTCTTCTCTGATTTCATGTTATTATTCATTAAAAATGATTTTGTATGAATGAATTATAATTTCACAAATTTTAAGACGCACAAATGGTTGGCATTGTTTTTCTAAGCATTTTTTAAAGTACCTAAACACTTTGCTTCTCTTTTTCATACAGACTTTCTCTCCTAGTTTTATGCTTCTTTAGTTGGAAACTAAGAGTTATAAAAACATCTAGAAAAGTGTGTATCTGTAGCGCTGTGGATATGCTTGTATCAGCCTCCACTTAAGTGACTCTTAAATCAGTGCTTCCATTTAGTCTTCTTTCCAGCACTCCAGCGTTAATCATGAAACAAATATTTATCAAGTTGTCAGGTCGTGTTCTCAGTATTCCATATGCAGCAGTGACTCAAAAGTCATGCCTGCCATTGTGAAACTTACTACATTCTAGTGGGTCTGGGAGGAGGTTGGGGATGTAGGGGAGGGAGGACAGAAAATGAACAAGCAAATAAACTGTAAGTTTACAGAGCATAGTGCTATGGGCTGAGTAAAGCAAGAAACAGGGATTCAGAGTAACGAGATTGGCAGTGCGATAGCAATTTTAACTAGGTGGTCAGGGAAGATGTCACTGAGAATGCAATGTTTGAATTAAGACCTGAAGAACGCCAGGGCAGGAGATATGTGGGTATCTGGGAGAAGAGAGTTTCAGGTGGAGGGAAGAGCGTGTGCAAAGACCCTGAGGTGGGAATGTGCCTAAGGTATCTACCATGCCAGTGTGTCTGGAGTGGAATGGGTGGGTGAGGCAAGGAAGAGTAAAGAACAAGTTTAGAGAGATTGAGGGTTTGCCTCAACTGAGAGATTGAGAGATTGCCTAAACTAATAGACTGTTGTGAGGATTTGGGATTTTACTCTGAATGAGATTGCAGTCGTTGGGGGTTTTGACAAGTAAAGAGATATGCTTTAACATTTTAGCAAGGTTCCTCTGGTGGTTGTGTGTAGAATAGACCAGATGGATGATCAGCAACTTAATATTCTCACAATTAAGTCTTCTAGGCACCTGGAACTCAACATGTTCGAAACTGAACCTCTTGTCTTTACCCACTAGTCTCTTCCTTTTTCTGGAGTCCCAATTTTGGTTAATGGCACCATCATTCACTATTCCCCTTCTTTCTCACTTTCTTTTACACCCACATCTCTTCAAGTTCTATTAATTTTATTTCCTAAGTATCTCTTCAACCTGCGTCTGTCTTTGCATCTCCCCATGACCCGTTGTAGTTCAGACCTCTGCTTGAACCATCACAATAGCCCCTTTGCCTTCCTTCTTTTAGTTTTTTTCTGAATTCTAGGTTATGCATAGCTGTTAAAATATTTTAAAAATACATATCAGAGCACATCACTCTTCTGCTTGAAATTCTTCTGTGTTTCATTTTGGGATATGCATTTTCTATCTTGGTCTTATTAATCACTTTATAATCTGACCTTCATTTCTGTCCAGCCTTATGAAAGTACAGGACTAAATGTCTGAACCCCGCTTCCAGTCATATGTTCTCTCTTGTCCAAACCGCTAACATCTACTCATCTTTCAGGACGTGTGGTAGACTGAATAATATCCCCAACCCCAAATATCCACATCCTAATTCCCAGAACCTGTGACTATGATACCTTACATGGGAAAATGGACTTTACAGATTAATTAAATGAAGAATCTTGTGATGAGGCTATTATCCTGTATTATTCAGGTGGGCCCAATGTAATCACAAGGGTCCTTATAAGAGGGAGGGAGGAGGGTCAGAGTCAGCAGAAAGAGATGTGATAACTGAAGCAGAGGTCAGAGAGAGAGAGATTTGAAGGTCCTACGTTGTTATTGACTTTGAAGATGGAGAAAGGCGGCCATGATCTAAGGAATGCGGGAGGCAAGGAAACAGATTCCCCCTTGGAGCCTCCAGGAGGAGCCATCTGTGCCAACACCTTGACTTTAGCCTGGTGAGACTGACTGTGGACTTCTGACCCCCAGGAACTGTAAGATAATAAATATATGTCGTTTTAAGGTACTATGCTCATGATAATTTGTTCTAGCGGCAATGGGAAATTAACAGAGGACACAAATCAAGCATCTTCTCTTTCTGAAACTTTTCCTCAGCGCACTTTTCACCTGCACCCCTGCTGACTCAGGTGCTGGGGCCCCGCAGCAACTTTTCTATTCAGCTGTCAGTACCTTGTTCAAAGCATTGCAACTATTTACTTGTCTGTCTCTCCATAGATTGTGAGATGCTTGAGGGCAGAGATTTTTACCTCATTTATCTTTATATTTTCAGTACAAATCACTGGACTTGGTAAATAGTGGATATTCAATAAAAGATAAGTGGCTTTTCACTGCTACATGATATATGTCAATTACCACTGAACAGAAAGTAGGAACTCATCTTACTACATTTTAATGCAATATCACATGTATACAGAGAAGTATACAGATCCTAAGTGTGCAGTTTGATGGATTTTCATGAGGTGAACACACTCATGTAACCAGCAGCTAGATCAGGAAACTAAAAATTGCGGGCACCCAGGAGCCCTCCCTGTCCCAACCTCTAACACCAGGGAGTCTGTGCAAACAAAGCATATTTTTGATAAGAATTAGGAATACTGAATTTCCAAATGAATCTCCCTTTTGATCAGGTAAGAATGATCGACAGGAATGTGTGAGACTCAGATAAAACTCCTTCCTTCTAAGGCAGTGGTCCCCAACGTGTTTGGCACAAGGGGCCGGTTTTGTGGAAGACAATTTTTCCACGGAATGGGGGGACGGTTGGTTCAGGTGGCAATGCGAGCGATGTGGGGGATGGGATGGTTCGGGTGATCATGTGAGCGACGGGGCCACAGCAGTCCATGGCCCAGGGGTTGGGGACCTCTGTTCTAAGGCCTCTATTTCTTCATCTAGAAAGTGAGGAGGTGCCCAGTAATCTCAGTTCATCTTAATGTGAGAGTCTAAGACCTGGTTGTTTTTTTTTTTTTTTCCGTACGCGGGCCTCTCACTGCTGCGGCCTCTCCCGTTGCGGAGCACAGGCTCCGGACGCGCAGGCTCAGTGGCCGTGGCTCACGGGCCCAGCCGCTCCGCGGCATGTGGGATCTTCCCGGACCGGGGCACGAACTCGTGTCCTCTGCATCGGCAGGCGGACTCCCAACCACTGCGCCACCAGGGAAGCCCTAAGACCTGGTTCTTTGATATATGGGTGAATTTGATTGTGAAGGAAACATGGATTTGGTGATTGAAGCTTGTACAGCATTAATTTAAATTATAAGAATAATATGATTTAATTCAGATTATTTACCCGGAAAATGACTGTAGCGCCAGAGTAGAGGAGCGGTGACCTGGTATGATTGTTTTGGTCTTGATTCTTCTCTTTCTTCCTAATTTGTTGCTGCATGGCTTTCAGGAAATGTGTGAGAATAACTGCCCACTTTATCAAGTAAATAAGATGGATGAAAATTTTCTTACAAAGAGATGGATTTCCTAAAAAGGTCTTAGAGATTGTTGATTTAAGTCTAATATTGTAATTTCTCCCTTAATTTACAAGGCAGTGTTTCTAGAGTATTATAAGTTTTGAGAACTAGAGGGAGTATTATAAGTTTTGAGAACTAGAACTCTGGGATCAGTAAATAAAAATCCATATAAATAAGAAAACTGACAATGGTGATTTTATTTATTTATTTATAATTTTAATTTACTTTTTTTTTTTGACATCTTTATTGGAGTATAATTGCTTTACAATGTTGTGTTAGTTTCTGCTGTATAACAAAGTGAATTAGCTATATGTATGCATATATCCCCATATCCCCTCCCTCTTGCACCTCCCTCCCATCCTCCTTTTCCCACCCCTCTAGATGGTCACAAAGCAACAATGGTGATTTTAAATGGAAAAGTTGATTTATTGTTCAATTGCTTGGAAAAGAAAACAAATTCTCTTTACTTGTTAATACATTTGTCAGAGGATCAACGATTTGTTTTAATATAGTGTTTATTATTGAAGAATTTGGGCTAGATATTCATGGTTTAGATAAAAGTACTCAAGATATTATATTAAAGGAAATGAAAGTGAAAACCAAATATCTAATATGGACATAAAACAGAAATGGTTCATATTTTGTAAGTAACATTATAATATACATCAAATTCAATTGAGAATTTTGAATATAATCTATTTTGAATTTTGGAATATGTTTTTGTAAGAATATTATTGTTTATTACTCAAAAGATGATAGTGAAAATACTACTTACTGAGCAAATAATATGTATCAGAATCTTTATATTAATTTCTTATCTTTATGACTCCATATATCAACTCTGAAATGGAGATACTATTTTTCCCATTTTACATATAAAGTAACGGAAACACTGAAAGATCAAGTTCAAGGGTGCATAGTTAATACATTGTGAGCCCTGCATTTGAGTGCAGGTACTCTGAAGTTTCTTTTTTTTTTTTTTATCATACCAAGCAGCTTCACTCTGATACATATTATGATTGAGAGGACAGCCATTTTACATATTCCTCTTGGTTATAAAGGAAAAGACCTGGCCAGTTATGTTTTATTCCTCCTTTCATTTCCCCCCTATTATATCTAAAATCAGCATCACCTAGAATGCATAACTCAGAAGGGAGGCACACACCTTGGGAGGCACAATACCATATCCTGGGGTTCCGAGCATCTCTTTTTTGGTTCTTGCAATGACTGCCACAAAGATGGATAGGTTAGGAAAACCAGGTCAAAGTGAAATGGTCAGAAAAATCTGTTGTTGCTCTAGAAGGTGCGTAGGGCAGATACATGCTAAACCAAATGGGTGAGAAATAGTTCTTCCCAGTCTGCAGTACAAGGTGACATCTTTCCACTTCTTTTCAGACTTGGGGGTAAGGATTACCTTGAAAACCCACCACCAAAATGTGGGTCAGAAGAAATCGAGCCTGCTTGAAAAACATCATGCTCTTTTTTTCCCATTAATAGGTGAGGGATAAATTGTGGTTTATTTACTCAGTGAAATATTATACAATAGTAAAAATGATGACTTGAGTTGCATGCAACAGCATGGATGAATTTTAGAAGTATAATGTGGAGTGAAAGGAAAATTTCAAAGATTGTATATAATATGATTCTAAACATTGCCAAGCACTTGTTTGTCACTGTTGTGTCAACTTTCAGAGAATGCTCTCTGGGGAGGGAGATTCATGCCTGGAAGAAACAAAATAGCTGAGACATACCTATTCAGCCAAATCTTTGTGGCAGTCACTCAGAAAATTTATTTTTCACTAGAATGTTTTTAAACGAGTTCTTCCCCATACCATAACTTTCAATTATTCCTGTAGGCCTTATATAACCATCAATTATTCTGACTTCACTGAGTACTTAGGTTATATATGGATTTCTGAGTAACCCAAATTAGTTAAATGTATGGTTTTGTTCCTTGGGTCTTTGTGTTCAGTTCTTTGTCCATATTTGACTATTGGCTACTCAGAAACAAGGGCCGTGGCTCTACTTTCTGCATTTTCTTTGATACCAAGAGCTCAGAAGATTGGAATGTAAACCTGGCCTTTCTATTTCTGACATATGATTCTTGGAAGACATTTAACCTCTTTGGGTCTCAGTTTCCTTATCTTTAAGATGGGAATAATAACTGTTTCAGCTATCTACTATTAAAGGGCCTGCATTATGTGAAAACTCTTCGACTCCCAAGGAGGTCTTTGAGGCTTGTAGACATGAACAGTCTCATCTTCAACCCTGCATGGCCTGTCATGCAGCCTTCACCCCAGTAAGGACAGACCAAGAGAGTCACATCTTTATGCCTTTCTTTATGTTATTTCCTTTGACTTTTTTTTTAACCAACAAAAAAGCATATGAAAGTAAATAAAAATTAAAAAGGGGAGGAAGATAAAAGGCATTTATTACATTTCTCATTATACATTCCTTGATATATATTTTTAGAGGACCTGGAAGACTGGGGCAGAAGTTCGATTAAACTAAATGGTTAAATTTAGTGTAAAGATACATATGTTAAAAGAAATAAATTCTGTTATATACTTTTGCAAAAATGTTTTAATGTCCTGGGGAAATGAGTATAATCCAAATTTCTACCTTAGGGGTTATATTTGTGTAGAATCTAAACAAATCTAACTGGTAATTTTGCTCATGTTTGCCGTATAGTCCAGGGGCCAGCAAACTATGGACCGTGGGCCACATTTGGTCCACCAGCTGCTTTGTAAAAAAAGTTTTATTGGAACACAGTCCATGCTCATTTGTTTATGTATAGCAGAGCTAACAGCTGTAACAGAGACTGTATGGTCCTCAAAACCTAAAATATTTACCCTATGGCCCTTTATAGACAAAGTTTGGTGACCCCTGGTATAGACCAGTTCCAGTAAAAAATGAACCCATTTATGTTTCTCTGTCATGTAAGAACACTTGATTCATACATAACGTAATGTCTGGGATTCTAAACTTCTAAGAACGGGACTGGCTTCATGGGCACTTGGCTTAATGCTCTACTACTGCCATCTTGAAATAATAATTGTTGAAAAGGGGCCCTGTGTTTGCATTTTCCTTTTTTAAAATATCTTTACTGGAGTATAATTGCTTTACAATGTTGTGTTAGTTTCTGCTGTATAACAAAGTGAATCAGCTATACGTATACATATATCCCCATATCTCCTCCCTCTTGCATATCCCTCCCACCCTCCCTATCCCACCCCTCTAGGTGGTCACAAAGCACTGAGCTGATCTCCCTGTGCTACGCGGCTGCTTCCCACTAGCTATCTATTTTACATTTGGTAGTGTATATATGTCAATGCTACTATCTCACTTCATCCCAGCTTCCCCTTCCCCCCCCGCCTCGTCCCTCAAGTCCCTTCTCTATGTCTGCATCTTTATTCCTGCCCTGCCACTAGGTTCAACAGTCCTGTGTTTGCATTTTGCATGACACCACACATATTATGTAGCTAGTCCTGTCTAAAAACATGAATTTTTACAGCATTTAGAGTCAAGAGTTTCTTCAACTTAATTGTGAGGGAAAATGATTAGTATCCCTTTAATTATGCTTCAACATAAGTTGCAAGATTTAGCAAATAAAAATACAGATGCCCAGTTAAATGAGAATTTCAAATAAACAACAAATAACTTTTTAGTATAAGTGTGTCTCAAATGTTGCAGGTATTTTGTCTGGCAGTTCTACTTCGACACCACGGTAACAAGCTGTTTAGGGATGATAATAAATATGTATCTTACATATCTCCAGTGCAATTACAGGACATACTATAGAAATCATTTCAATCACCAGGGTAATACATTAGGCTATTAAAAATCCTCTCCTTGCATCTTGACTTTCTGTCAGCATTGGTCTTGGTTGAAGATTCTAAAGTTTATCAATTCATCTTTTCTGATAAAATGCTCATATGGAACTAAAATTGTGATATTCCTTCAGCATGTCTTTTCTAGTCATCTCAGCTTTAGATTTTTGGACCACTTTTCCCAGGGCTGTTAAATTGCCATTCATATCTGAGTAGATAAAAAAAGGTCATTAATAAAACAGAAAGTAGACTGAGCAAGTATTTAAAAGTGCAGAGACTTTATAATTGCCAATAAAACTAGAGGTGATAAAAATGTTGACTAGATGTTATACAATATTTTAGGATTAAAATCCTTGAAGTAGTAACATTTTGCTGAAATTTAAATTGTGCAAAAATAAAGGTGATAAATCAAGGGTGGTTTTAAAGAAATAATTTATAAATTAGTTCTGTAGTTAGGAATTAGTAAGCTGAACTTGTACAAGTACAATTTCCTTAGTACAGTGGTAATGTATTAACTTTGATCTATTTAAGTATTAGGTTGGTGAGTGACATAAATCAATAATTGCAATAATCCTCATGGTTCCTCACTTGCATAGCAAGCAGAATATTCACAAAAATAAGCCTGAGATAAAATTAATAGAGATAGTCTATTCTAAAAATTAGCAGCAAATAGTAGGTTATCAGGATAGGCATAGGTACTTCACATTCTTTACAAATATTTTCTTAGAGTTGAATAAACCAAACTCTCTTAATATGTTATATTTTCTTTAAGTGGTACAATGTAAAATTATATGGTAACTCATACACTGATATTTCACATGCTTAATCTCCCATTTTAAAAAAGAAATGAATAACCTTCCAAAAGAAATACAGTCCTCAATGGGAAATATATTTTGTAATCAACCATACTGTATGAATTTAGTCTTTTTTATGATCACTTAAAGATAAAAACTGAGAAATATTTTTTCCCGAACTATGACTGATTATTTTCAGTTCTGACAATTCAGAATTATTCTATGAACATGTCATTTTAATTTTAGTCTGAAAATTATATTATGCATGTGGTTTTTCATAAAATAAAATCCAAAAGAGTTGCATTTATCTTTTTACACAGTACAAAATAAGAAAGTTCCTATATGTTTCATGTTTTTAATGTGGTACACAATGAAAAGCCAGTTGTTTCCTTGCATTTTTAGTGAACATCCAAATGTGAATAATTTCCTTCATAAAAATATATCAACTTCTCTTACTATAAAATGGATAGTGTTTACCTACAAAGACAGGTGCTGGAGAAAAGAGAGCCTAGATTCTTACAGAGTTTTATAAGTTATTTCTATGCGATTAAAGCTTGATAAACATTGGCTAATGTAATAGGGCTTTCCATTTCAGATATGGGCATAGTGTAGATTCATCTTGATGGCCCTGCATGCATATTGCTGCCATGTGGTGTTTTCACAATGATTACTTTATTATTTTATTATAAACAAATTTTACCTCATTGAAAATATTTTAATGATGCATAATTGATGTATCTGGGAGTGTGGGCTATAGATACAAAGAAATTAAACTTCACGTGGGTCCTGGAATGTGACTTTGCTCTTCCCATTGGGATTTAATTGGGATCTTTATGTTTAAACTTAACAAAAGTTCAGTGGGGTGACGGTGGGCAAACTTTCGGTGCACTACAAACTCATAATGGAGGTTGAAAAGTTCAATATATGGAGAATTTAGATAATTTTTGATTTTTGCTTTCTCTCAAAAAGCAAATTTAGAGATCTTGTAGAGCTATAATAGAATGTTACTATGTTTAGAACTATGTATAGTCTTGTTTCTTAATAAAATGAGTATAGTTGAAACATGGACTTAGCCTGTACTACGTAGTCATTGTTATTCATGAAGGACTCAAATTAAGACATAAAGATAGGTTGACTGAAACCATACCTTATCTGGGAGTCGGTATTCATTCATTCAGCAGATATCTATTGTATGCCTACCGTTGTGGCTGGTACTGTGTAAGTGCTGGGGATATAAACATGAGTAAGAGGTATTCCCTTCTTCAAGAACTCCATTGTTACAGTGGGTAACAGGCATTTGTAATTGTAAGGTAAAGAGAGTGGCAGATATATGCCTATGGTATCTTGGGAGCATACTGGAGCAGCAGTTTTCCTAGTCTGGATCTGGCAGGAGTGGTCTGATGAGGCTTCTAAGATGAATTTATATCTTAAGTGAAACAAAGTGTTAATATAAAAATAGGTTAAAAAGTGGAAGTATCTGGGAAAAGGATTTTAGGTAGAAGAAATTGCATGAGGAAAGGAGAAGGGAGAGAGAACATGGTATTGTGGGATATCATAAGCAATTTAAGGTTGTTAAAACAAAATGTGAGGTAAGGATGGGAAGGCAGTAAGGCTAGAGAGGCAGACAGCGGTCAGATGAGGGTCAGAGACGCTTGCTCTTAGGTAACGTGGGAAGATCCATATCAATATTGTTTTATGCTTCTTTTTTTTCCCCTCCTGTGTGAGAATAACATTCTTTAAGAATCTCTGAAGATTTTTAGTCTAGCCATACACAATCTCCAAGGCTGGTCTAAATGTCTTTTAGGGCAAACCTTACCTTGTAATTAATTTTGCTGACAGATAGGAAAATAATCTTAAAGACCTGAGAATAATACTATCTATATAACTTTTTGAAAAAGTTTTTAATATTCTGCAAAGAAGATATTTACATTTTGCCAGCCCCAGGAAAACTAATATGTGAGGAACAGTGTGATAAAGCCTCCTTCTTATTTCTGGTTCATCGTGGGTTTTATGTTATCACGACTGATAAGACAAATTGTGACATTCACAATGTGTTACTATTGGACATAAAATGCTTTTTTCAAAAATCAGGTAAAGTAATCCATCAAATCCATCAAAAACATGCTACCAAGTAAAGCCAGGTAAATTGGATTTACAATGCCTTGCCTTGGGAGTGTATATTTCTCACATGCAGGACCTATAATCATTTGATACGATATTGGTAAATGTTCAGGGACAGCCATATCAGACTCTTAAGGAATTCATTCTCACTATGGAAATGGTCTTCAGTTATACTCATAATATAGAATACAGAATTCTTCAGTATGCTGTCCTAACATGGAATAGAAAATTAAACTCCTGACACATCTGTCATTTCTTATTTTCTGGAACTATCTTTGAAATTCTTGAGGAGAAATTAAAGTGATGGCTTCCTCCTGGATTCTTATAAGGCAGCTCATTTAGAAACTGACTGAAATAATGTGCAATTCCCAGTGTTGAATTAAAATCTTAGAAGGAAAATGTGTTCAAGATTTGATGCTCTTTACTAACTTGTGTCCTATAAAGAAATTTCAAAATATCTTAAAATTCTGGCGTAATGTATTATAATGATAGGCACTGAAACAATAATCTTTTAACCCATTGCTAATAGTATGCTGTTTTTCTTCTATTTTAAGATTTAATTACATTTCTCCCCATTATATTTGGCACCATCTAAGGATTCTAAAATGCGTTATGATCTTGAAATATAACTGCTCACGCAAGTCTGGTAGAGTCTGGCTTTAAATGGAGAGTAAGCATTGAATAAGATACCCAAGTGATAATTTCAGAAACTTGCCTGCCAGGTATCATGTGAACCCTTACAGACTTAGATTCTTTTTTCATAAAACCATGCCTGCCAAGCTCATCTCAATGAGAATCAAATGTGTGAGCACATGCTGGAAGCCAGAAAGCCCTATGTAATGAAAAATATTTTTGTTTTAAAAAATAAAATTCCATATTTCATTAGTGTGATACAAGGACCACTTGCATTATGCTGTCATAATCAAAAAGTTTTTCTTGATCTACTGTCAGAGAAATCTGCTGTTAGAACTCTGTCTCTATTCTTTTTTTTTTTTTTTTTTTTTTTTTTTGCGGTACGCGGGCCTCTCACTGTTGTGGCCTCTCCCGTTGCGG
>NC_041220.1:60796681-60801852 GCF_002837175.3 Physeter macrocephalus
TCCGCAGCATGTGGGATCTTCCCGGACCGGGGCACGAACCCGTGTCCCCTGCATCGGCAGGCGGACTCTCAACCACTGCGCCACCAGGGAAGCCCTATTCCTTCTCTTTTGAAATGTATATGCATATGTATGTCTATGTCCCATTTAGATTTATATTTGTGTGTATATATATATATATATATATATATAAAACAGGGTATATGTACTTGGAAAAATTTATAGAGAATATATAGGAGAAAAACTTAGCAGTGAAGCTTGAATCAGTGGGCACCAGGAATATGGTACCTTCTGGAAACATTCCTTAATTACTTTTAAACATGACTAGGCAAATGATATGTGTTAATATTTTATTAATAATTATTAAGTATAAGAATTTAAAAATAGGAATAAATGATATATTCATTCTTCCCTATTATTTTACTGATAAAATATGAAAACCATGTCCGGGTCACCAAGACTATCCCCAGGTTTGGAGATTGACTAGGAGGACTCACAGGACTCAGAATACAGTCATACTCACAGCTAGGATTTATTACAGTGAAAGGATGCAAAGCACAGTCAGCAAAAGGAGCAGGCACATGGGGTGAAGTCTGAAGGGAATCAGACCCAAGCTTCTGGGAGTCCTCTACCAGCGAAGTCTCAGAGGACATGCCTGATTCCTCCAGCAGCAAATTGTGACAACATGGCTACTGGGGAAGCTTGCTGGAGACCATTGCCCAAGATTTTTTTTTGGAGTCTCGTCATATAGTGATGTCTGCCTGGCATGTACCAAAATTTGAGAGTCTCAGAAGGAAAGCAGGTGTTCAGCATAAACCACATTGTTTGTGCAAACAGTTCTGGGGCTCTTATCAATTTTGGCAATGGTGGGAACGTGCCTCAAATCCAAGTATCCATACTCCAGCCAATGGCCAAACTTTCAAGCAGGGCTTTTTAAGGATAGCAGTCTCAGGGCTGCTATTGACTCTTTTTTGCACAGAAACCAAATATATTAAACTATTCAGATTCTTGTGTGGGTATTGAAACTTTTTTTCCCCTTCTAGGGTATTAATATACTTTAGCAGGTGAATTTCCAAACTAACTGGGAACAGTCAAGTTCAAGTTTTCTTTAGGTCAACTAATCATCTGCTGTCTATAAATTTTTGATTACTGCAAAATAAATGAGGTTTAATTTTCATTGCAATAGAGAATTGTATTTAAGATATTATTTCTATAAATGGTGAATCTCATTAATTTTGAGTAATTTTTTTTCCACTTCCATTTCAGAAGATGAGGCTCTCTGAACTTATTTCCTAAACTTGGGAGAAAACACAAACTGAGGTATATACAGTCCTATGAAGTGACTATGTCCTAAATTTGGGGGGTAAAGAAAGGGAAGAAATACATATGTTCATAACTTTAATCAATAGTCCTGATATTTGGTTATTGACACTTGATCTTCAACTACTCAACCTTCTTCAATTCATACTGACCCAGAGCGATCATTTTAAAACATAAATCTGCTAATGTCATGCTTACCCTGAAACCCTTCGATGGTATTGATTGCTCTGACTTTTCAGCCCCTCACATTTCTCTTGCTCACTCTGTCCTATGTTAGTCCTTCCTGGAATTTTCTTCGCTTCCCTTTCTATCGAGTTCACTTCTGCTCATTCTTCAGCTTTCAGCTCAGATATCGATTCCTTAATCTTCCTCACTGTCTAGGATGTGTCTAGGTCCACACAACATAATAGACTTTTCTTCCCTGGAACTTGTCACAGTTGAAAATTGGCACTTCCTGAAGTGGTTTTGATAAATATCTGTCTTTCCCATTAGATTGGAAGCTCCACTGTGTCCTTGGTATGTAGCAGAATTCCAGACCTATAGTATGGATTCAATAAATGTTTGTTACATGAACACTTTGGAAAAGTGTCATTTGTGTATGTTCTCAGATCATCAGAACTGAAGTAGGGCTCTAACTCCTGCATATGGAATTTTGGGTATTACAAAATGGTAACTAAGCCATAGCTCCAAAAAGATTTAAAATAAAAACTGTGGCGTGTTTAACTCATTGATGTAGAGGGGTGTTGGGCTTAGCTTGCAGAGGGAAGATGGACACCCACCCCAAATGTGGTTTGTATGATGAGACTAATGATGCCACTCCTGCACCAAGAGGGTATGAAAAGGCTTATTGCTCATATAATGGAGCTTTCTGGGGGACAGCAGGACATGTTCCTAAGCAGGTCCAAAATTGGCAGGAGAAAGCAGGGAAGAGAGACTGGCTTAGGCTTTTATTATGGTTAGGGGGTAGGGCTGGGGTGAGAATTTCTATCTGCATGGTCCAGAGCTTGTGTGACTTGAATGTCCTGCTGGTGCCAAATCAGAGAGCATCTGGGGCTTTCTTATCAGCTTACCTAGAAGGAGGGCAGAAGTGGAAATGGAGTGAGGTTGAAATAGGGGAGGCCACTTCCTCCTGCAGGTAGGATTTGCCAGGGGCCCGGGTTTGACTCTGTCCTGTAGCAAGGAGGCCTCAGTGGCCATGCTGATTTTGCAGGGTGTGTTTACACGACCCAAGGCAGCTGAGTGTGGAGGATCTTGGACTCAGGCCCTGTGAGAGCTTCTCTTTTCAGGAGAGCACAGAATACATCCAGAAAATGCATTCTGATGGAATGTAACTGAGGAGGGCAGTTTCTTGCACCACAGTCCATGGGTAATTTATGTCCATTATGGGTGGTCCAGAGATTCCAGGAAACATGAGAGAAAGTTTCTGAAGTCTTTACAGTTGAAGAAGTCTCAGGAAAGCAGGGGGCACTAGTGGAAGTGCCTTTTGTATTGCATTTTGGACAGATTCGAGAGCTTTCTGTTGTAGGAGTTTCCACTTATGATGGGCTGAATTGTAAGTAACAGCGTAAATGGGCTTTAGTAAAATTTGTGAGGAATATGGTGCCTCCTGAATCCAGAAAGGCATAAAATACGCTGGGCTTATTTTAACACTGAGTGTTGAGGGTTAACAACTGTTTCTTGACAGTGTCAGGGATGGAGTGACTCTTGGCTTACCAAATAATTTTCAGGAATTTAACTGAGGTGGTGGCGCCTTGTACTCTGTGTGGGGCAATGCCCATCCCTTTTTTGTGAACTCATTTGTGAATGTTTGTATGTCTTGACTAAGAGTGTAAACTGAATCTCCTTGGAGGAGGATGTCATCAGTGTGATGTAATACTTGCTCTTAGAGAAAGTTGGATGAAGTTTAGATCTTGCTGCAAAGTGTGATGTAATACTTGCTCTTAGAGAAAGTTGGATGAAGTTTAGATCTTGCTGCAAAGATTGTGTGTCATGGCAGGGCTGTTGAATTACTCAACCATGGATAGCCAGGTAAGGGTATATAGTGTCCCTTCAAAGGTGAAGGCAAACTGTAAACTGTGACTGAGAAGATGTTGAAATAGGCACTGAAGAGAACATATTGACTAAATCTATAAAAGCAAAATATACACCAATGGCTGATTAGATGGAATCAATGATTTTAATAATATTGGTCGTGGGGACCTTAATGGGTGAGACCACAATGTTAAGGTTACAGTAATCCACTGTGAAGTGCCATTCATTCTTCTAGGTTTAGAAAAAGGCCAGATTTGGCTGTTGATGGAGGAGCAATGGCCATTATCACCCTTTTTCTAAATTGGTCTTATAACAGTCCTCGAAGGGGAAGGAGTCTATGGAGTCCCTTTCTATTAAGCCAATTGCAAGTGCCAAAGACTTAATTTAATTTTAACTTATTATTCTTTGGGTCAGAGTATCCACGACCACTATAAGGTATTATGGGCAATGGACACCATGGCTATGGGAAATTTAGGCAAGACAGTAGTTCTGGTGGTTAAGGTGAGGCATGGATATTTACCTCTATTTTATATTTTGTAACTTTCCTATGACTATAAAAAGTACTTTGTTTAAATTTAGTAGGATCCCCTAGTTTAACTGTAATTTGAGTCCCCAAATTGATTGAAGTCATGAGAGTCTGGCAATTGGTGCATTTCGATATATGTTAAAGTTGATTCAGAACCTACATTGTAGAGGCATAAAAACCAATCAGTTCCCTTTTATTTTTTTGTTGTATAAATTCTTTTAGTAAAATTTGAATTTCTCATTAGTCAAAGTGTGTACCTCTGTTTCAGTTTTTTTTGTTTCCATCTCCTGTATCAGTTTTCAGTTTGTTTGTGTTGCCCTTGGGTATACCTCAGTGGGAAGGAGGTCTTCTCTGTGCTGCTCATATTTATGTTTCTTCTTTCAGAAGCCCCAAATCAGTATCTTAAAGATTAGGGTTCTCTTCCATGTCAGTGGTTGCTTTATAGAGTTTAAGGAACCCAGGTTTATGTTGGGTTTGGATTAACCCCTTGGCTGTGTCATGGGGGGACCATGGGTGTTTTTCTCTATAATCCTAAGGGTAAAGAGCTGCTTGTTGACAGAGGTATAGGCAGCAGCGTTAGCAAAGGCAGTTGATAGTGTCCTAGTTTACAGCCATCTACTTTTAGGAGTGTGACCTCAGCATGCCACATAGTAACTACTTTTTCTCCACACAAGAGATCACCCAGTGGGCCCACCTGTTGTACAGGATATTGGTCTTTCTCCTGAGCACTCTATAGAAAGGGCCAATTCCTCATTGAAACACACACTCTGAGCTTAGTGTCAGTGGCTGTATATGCTGGAATCAAGACACATGACTGGGCTTCCCTGGTGGCGTAGTGGTTGAGAATCTGCCTGCTAATGCAGGGGACACGGGTTTGAGCCCTGGTCTGGGAGGATCCCACATGCCACGGAGCAACTAGGTTTGTGAGCCACAACTACTGAGCCTGCGTGTCTGGAGCCTGTGCTCCGCAACAAGAGAGGCCACGACAGTGAGAGGCCCATGCACTGCGATGAAGAGTGGCCCCCACTTGCCACAACTAGAGAAAGCCCTCGCACAGAAACGAAGACCCAACACAGCAAAAATAAATAAATAAATAAATAAACTCCTACCCCCAACATCATCTTAAAAAAAAAAAAAAAAAAAAGACACATGACTCACAGCTATGCCCAGGTCAAGACACATGATCCACAGCCACTTTAAGGAAGGCCCCAATTCCATACTCCTGTCCTAAACGCCAAATAGTGAAACTTCTTTTTTTTTTTTTTTTTTTTTTTTTGTGGTATGCGGGCCTCCGTCT
>NC_041220.1:60801916-60822090 GCF_002837175.3 Physeter macrocephalus
GTCTGCTGTGGCCTCTCCTGTTGCGGAGCACAGGCTCCGGACGCGCAGGCTCAGCGGCCATGGCTCACGGGCCCAGCCGCTCAGCGGCATGTGGGATCCTCCCAGACCGGGGCGCGAACCCGGTTCCCCTGCATCGGCAGGTGGACGCGCAACCACTGCGCCACCAGGGAAGCCCAGTAGTGAAACTTCTGATGTAGGTCAGTTGAATCCATAGCAGAAGCTTGAGAGAAGACCCAGCAAATGCAGCCCAAAAAGTAGCACAACTCAAAGTACAAGCTAGTCAGCAGGCAGCAGAGCTGGTTAGCAAGCCAAAGCAAGAGAAGAAAGACCCCCTCCCCCCACCCCCACCAGCGGTACTGTTTATCATCTAGACATGCTTGCTGTGTCAATTGTTATGGTCACCCTGAAGAGGAGAGATGGATACCCCACCCAAAATTTACTTCAGATGTCAAGATAGTATCATACTTCCTCCAAAAAGGTATGAAAAGGCTTATCACTCAAATAAAGTGGCTATCTGGGGGGAGCAGATAGGTTCCTAAGCAGGTCCAAAAATGGGTTGAGAGAGCAGGGAAAGGAGACTGGGTTGGGGTTTTATTGTGGTTAGAAGTCGGGCTGGAATGAGAGTTCCTGTGTGCATGGGTCAGGGCTTGAGTGTTTTGAACTTCCTGACGTCACCAAGAGAGGGAGCATCTGAGCTTCCTTATCAGTTTTCCCAGATGTGGGGCAGGAGGGGAGGGGGAAAGGGAAAACTGGAAAAGTGTCAGCAATCAAGCATGAAAAATGGAATCAGACTCTATTACAATGGTGGGAAAGCTACATGTATAGAGTGGCCTATTTTGGTATTTGAGGTATATCTGTTTATAAGGAAATGTTGGGTGTCTCATTTTTATGTAAATGCTACTTTTACTTGTGTTAAAAACCATGCAGAAATAACCTTTCTTGCTCTTTTTTAATCCTCAAATTTTGTATTATCTGATATAGACATTTAATGATACTGATTTACTAGGTCTATTATTAGCATTGCAGATTTTAATTACTATTCTATAAGTCCAGTTTAAAATCATGAATTCCATCTGAATTTTATTATGTTCTCATACAGAATTCATCTGGGAAATCAGTCAACTAGAATGGGCATAAGCAAATAAGCTTCTCATTTTGGATAATCATTATAATTTATGACTTATCTATGACCACAATATGTAAATAGTTCTTAAAAAGTTCAAATGTAAAACTGAATACTGTGGTGACTTTTTTAAAACAGTAACTTATGGAAAGTACTTTTTTTCTTTAGTGATTCTTTAAATTTGAATATATTAAGAAGGAATCATAGGTAAAGCAATTTGTTAAGCATATAGAAGTGCACATATTAATTATGTTTATTTGGCACATTTGATTTTAAGAATATGGAAATTTTATATGAGCCCAAGGATAGGATGTATATTGTAGTCAGTCTTCAGGGGAACTAGATATATAAGATTCTTACTTTAGATTCTTTTTCAGGAAAGGACATGATCTTCTTTTCTTACGGTTTCTTAGTTTCCATTTTCTCATATCACTGCAAGTATTGTTCTGTGGATAAGAATAAGGATGGATTCAGATTGTCAGGGGTTGAATTCTGGATTTACACAAATATTTGACTTTGGGCAAGTTACTTACCTTCTCTGTGACTCAGTTTCCTAATCTGTAAAATGTGGCTAAAAAGAGTATCTATCTCATAGGGTTATTATAAAGATTAAATGAGATCAGGCATGTAAAGTATTTAGCATAGTTTTGGGCGGCACATAGCATAAGCACTCAATAAATTTGATCAATTACTAAATTTTAATGATAACTGAAATGTATTGTTATAGTAGCATGTGCTTTCTTTTTACACTTCCATAGCCTCATTTTAAAACACAACTTATTCCTTCATTTAACTTACACAGTCTCTTAATTTTCCCATTCCAAATTTTCGAGAAAAAATGTGGTTGACCCAGATTACAATTTTGAGCCAGAACACAAGAGATTTTATGTAGCTCTCTGTCCTAGGTCAGCCCAGTCCAATCAGCTGTGATGGTGGGGAGTGGCTCACAAAGTACAAAATATAGCTGCTTAGACAGTAGGGGCTGTGGACCTAAGCACCAACATCTGTAGTTTAGTAACACATATGCAATTATACAGATCTACAAATACTCATGTATATATACTGCTTGTTTATAAATAATTGCCTGGATCTACAATCAAATACTACATAATAAAACTATCTTATGATCAGACAGTGATGTAAAATCTATTTATATAATTGGTTTACTTAAAGAATTGTGTTTTTCCCACATTTGGGAATACTTAATCCATTTGATTTTTAAAGTATTTCAAAATTGAGATAATATTTATACTAGTAGAGGTTATGTGAAACTTAATTGGAAATATTTTTATTTTACAGAACTAATTCATTGACATCCAGATTTTAACAAAGAAAAAGCAAAATTGAAAAGGGATTAAATGTGCCTTAAGATTAAAAGGCTGTGAATATATTAGATTTGCTTTGCCAAGTCAGGCTAATATTGTCTTTTACTCTTGGGTCTGTGATGAAATGCATTTCTAGGGCAGTTTTATTCTCTTTGCACTTTGCAGCTGAATATTTCCATGTATTTGTAGCTTAGTCTAACAGTCCTGAGTACCAGGGCTATCTACTTTATATTGAATTAAAATTTTCTCAGGGCAAGTAAAGAATGTCTTCTTTTTTATCTATCTACTTTTCTAGTTTTATCCATCTGGACAACAAATTATTGATTTTAATTATCCAATCCAGATATCTATATGTGAAAAAAAAAACTAGAAGTCTTCTTTAACTCAAGGTGTTATGAAAATGATGACAAAATTTGTCAAGAGTGTCAAACTAATTTTCCTAATGAGATCAACATGCAATTGAATATGGAAGTAATGTGTTCCATAAGTAATTTCCAGTTCCTCCCCATTAAGGAGTTAGTGATAATCTTTAACCATTGACTGAAGAAAGCCTTTGTATTGCATCTCATTGCACCTTTCCTGGGCACCATGTAGTTTTTGTTCTGTAAAATCTCTCCTCTGCAAAGATCTCTCTTTCTTGCTATCATTAGGTTAGGCAGAAAGGAATTTAGTAAAAGGTCATTAGGTGGTTCATAAATCTTCTGGGTGACTGGAGGACCAAGGGTGATGAGCATAGGCAAAAACCCAAAGAAAGAAATGATTCTGGACTCTGGTGTTTCTGGACACCTGCTACCACTGCCCACTCCCCTTATCCAATGCTGCCAAGCGATATTCTCCATCCGACCTACAGCTTTGAATTACTTCCTCAAGATGAAGAAATTTTGGGCAGTCACTTCTGGCTGTGCTTAGGTCATTGACTACATTCTGTCCTAAAGGAGGCAGGGAAAGAAATATTTTTCCTCTTTCCACTTCAGTAGGAAAAGGCTGGACCCTGATTCCCACCTATTTTGGGATTCCTCACAAAGTGAAGGGTTTTTCTTACTGGTCTGCCAAAGCTACAAATGTGAGCTGTACCATATTATGAATCCTTAGTCTTTGCTTAGGCAACAGACAAAGGCAGATACTTTGCTTGATTAAAGCATGTTTTTGTTTGTTTGTTTGTTTGTTTTAACATCTTTATTGGAGTATAATTGCTTTACAATGGTGTGTTAGTTTCTGCTTTAAAACAAACTGAATCAATTATACATATACATATGTTCCCATATCTCTTCCCTCTTGCATCTCCCTCCCTCCCACCCTTCCTATCCCACCCCTCTAGGTGGTCACAAAGCACCAAGCTGATCTCCCTGTGCTATGCGGCTGCTTCCCACTAGCTAGCTATTTTACGTTTGGTAGTGTATATATGTCCATGCCACTCTCTCACTTTGTCACAGTAAAGCATGGTTTTTGAGTGCTGAGTTTTCCTTGTTAATTCACCCTTGTAATGGCTTTTTAATGCTGTAGTTAAACCCATTAAACCTGGAAGTTGTATTTGGTCTTCTAAGAACAGTGACAAAGAATATCTTTGGTGGGAAAAACATTCTTTCTCCTTGGAATGTACATAAAAATCATGGAAACTGATTTTAAATAGAATAAAAATAAACTCATGCATTTATATACTACTATGTTTTTGCATTTCTTGGTGTGAGGAATCAATGGCAAATTGAATCTTACTGAAGAAGAGCCATCCTTCAACTTACAGAATTCAACAACTGAAAACTGATAAGAAGTTAAGTTAAAGCACTTTTTAGAGGGTATTGCAACTGTAAAATCATTATATCTTTATTTTTCCTTAAAAGTAGTTTCATTAATCAGGTAGATTCTTAAAGATTGGCTTGCATTAGGCCTAGAACTCTACGAAGTACACAACCATGATAGACATGATTAACTGCTCATCCCCAGTTCCCAGCACAAGGTTTGGCACAGAGATAGTACCCAATAAATATTTGTTGATTGAATAATGAATGAAAATTTTCAATACACAAATTGCCGTATGAATATTAAACTGAGCTATTGAAATACAGCTTTCTAGAAAAAACAATACAAGCATTCATATGGAAACACAAAGACTGGATAGACAAAGCAATCTAGAGAAAGAACAACAAAGCTGGAGGCATCATACTTTCTGATTTCAAACTATATTATAAACTTATTGTAATCAAAAAAGTATTATTATGGCATAAAAGTGGACACATAGACCAATGGAACAGAATCAAGAGCTCAGAAATAGTGCATATACAGTCAACTAATATTTGACAAGAAAGCCAAGAACATTCAATGGGGAAAAGACAGTCTCTTTAATAAATAGTTCTGGGAAAACAATAATCACATGCAAAAGCATGAAATTGGACTTCTAAGTTATGCCACTCACAAAAATTTACTTGAAATGGATTAAAGATTTAAACAGAAGACCTGAAACTATAAAACTTCTAGAAGAAAATATGGGGAATAATCTCCTAGACACTGGTCTTGGTGGTGATATTTTAGATATGACAAGCAACAGAAGCAAAGGCAACAAAATCACAGCAAAATAAAAATCACAAGCAACAAATCATAATGAAAATCATAAAGCAACAAAAGCAAATATAAACAATTGGGACTATATTAAACTAAACAGCTCTGTACAGCAAAAGAAATGATCAACAAAATGAAAAGGTCACCTATGGAACGGGAGAAAATGTTTGCAAACCATATATCAGACTAATATCCAAAATATATAAAGAATTCATACAACTTGATAATATAAACTCAACATAATCTGATTAAAAATTGGAAAAGGGACCTGAATAGAAATATTTCCAAAGAAGATACACAAATGGTCAACAGGTGCATGAAAAGGTGCTCAACATCTCTAATCATCAGGAAAATGCAAATCAAAACCACAATGAGATATCACCTCACACCTGTTAGAATGGTTATTATCAAAGTATAAGAGATAACAAGTGCTGGTAAGGATGCGAAGAAAAGGGAGCACTTGCGTACTGTTGGTGGGAATGTAAATTGGTGCAGTCATTATGGAAAACATTATGGATGTTCCGCAAAAAATTAAAAATAGAACTACCATATGATCCAGCAATCCCATTTCTGGATATACATCCAAAGGAAATCAAATTACTATCTCAAAGAGATATATGTACCCCCATGTTTATTGAAGCCTTATTTAAAATAGCCAAGACATGTAAACAGCCTAGGTGTCCATCAACAGATAAATGGATAAAGAAGACATGGTATATATGTATAATAATATTCTATTGCTTATACACAATGGAATATTACTCAGCCATAAAAAAGGAAATCCTGCCATTTGTGACAACATGGATGAATATTGAGGGCATTATGTTAAGTGAAATGTCAGACAGAGAAAGACAAATACTATATGATCAAATCACACAGTATTTTGTGTAGAATCAAAGAAAACCAAACAGGTAGAAATAGAGTAGAATGATGGTTGCTAGGGGCTGGGAGTGGGGGAAATGGGTTATGGTGATCAAAGGGTACAAACTTCCAGTTCTCAGCTGAATAAATTCTGGAGATCTAATGTACAGCACAGTGACTATAGTTAACAATATACTTGAAAACTGATGAGAAAGTAGATCTCAAATGTTCTCCCCATACACACAAAAGGTAACAATATAAGGTGGTGGGTGTGTTAACTAACCTTATAGTGGTAATCATTTATATATTTCCACATACATATATATATAGTTAAATGACACAATGTTATATGACAATTATATCTCAATAAAGGTGGAAAAAAGAGATGGAATGGAATGCACTTTTCTTCATTCTGTTTGTGCATAAGACATTAGATAAAGTATCCTAAATCATGTTTTACAGAATCTAAATTGACTAGTATTTCTCAAACTAGGATCTCTGAATATCTAGCGGTTTGCAAGTATATATATTTTTGTGATCTGAAAGTTCCCTCTTAGTAAAACGGAAGTTATAGATAGAAGTTTCCTTCTGAAAATTTCTTCATAATGTAGTACATCCTTCATTCTTTAACATACTCTTGCATTCTTCTAAGATGTCAGCAAAGCAAGCAGAAAAATTATCAGGCTTTTAATAAAAGCCTTCAATAACGTAAAAATTATTGAACTGAAACCCTCTCTTACTCTTCATTTTTTGCAATAACCAACTTCATGAACTCAGAGAAGCAAGTATATTAAGATGTTCCCAGCATTTTAGACTTAGGTAACAACCATCATTATTTTTTCTTCCATTGTTTTGAACCTAAAGGGGGTTCTAATTTTTGTGGCTCTCTGTTTAACTAGTGATTGTAAAAATTGGGACTATCTTAATCTTAAAGAATGGGACCAGAGGAACTCTTACTGCCTCTTATTCTTCTAGTCTGTTCTCAAGAAACTTAACCAATCAAATTCATTCATTCAAAAATAATTACATATTATGAGCTAACTATCCTTCTAGATGCTGGGGATACTTCCTGGTGGTAAGGCAATGAATAATTAAACAAATTAATAATATAATCTCATTTAGCTATTAGCACAAGAACGTATATAAGGGTTAGGTGGAAGTGAGTTTTGGGGGGTGGAGTTGGGTCTTCTTGAAGCAAAGATCTGAATAATGAGAAAGAGGGAATTATATGAAGACCTATAGGAAGAGAGTTCCAGGAAGAGGGAAGAGCAAGTGCAAAAAGTTAAATGATAGGGGAGATTTTTCTAATGGTTCATCTCTTGTCATGTCACTTTTTTTTAAACATCTTTATTGGAGTATAATTGCTTTACAATGGTGTGTTAGTTTCTGCTGTATAGCAAAGTGAATCAGCTATACATATACACACATCTCCATATCTCCTCCCTCTTGCGTCTCCCTCCCACCCTCCCTATCCCACCACCCTAGGTGGTCACAAAGCACCGAACTGATCTCCCTGTGCTATGTGGCTGCTTCCCACTAGCTATCTATTTTACATTTGGTAGCGTATATATGTCAATGCCACTCTCTCACTTCGTCCCAGCTTACCCTTCCCCCTCCCCGTGTCCACAAGTCGATTCTCAACGTCTGCGTCTTTATTCCTGTCCTGTCCCTAGGTTCTTCATAACCATTTTTTTTCTTTTTTTTTTTTTGTTTCCATATATATGTGTTAGCGTACGGTATTTGTTTTTCTCTTTCTGACTTCACTCTGTATGTCTTGTCAGGTCACTTTTGAAGGAAGTTCTTTGTAACTGATTAACAGGGTGACACTACGTCAGCTTCACTGGCTATTATGGTTATTAAGACCCCTGATCCTAATGGATAATATTAGGGAGGCATATTAGTTTAGAATCCCAGTTCTGAAAAGTGTAAATCTTATGCTAAAGTTTGTAGATAAGCATAAGTGAACAGAGTATCAGGTTTTTACTTGTAATACCCAATTTTTCTGAATGGGTGTTAAGGCAAGCCTTGAACTATGTCCCATTGAGTTATTTACAAGGACAGACTCATATAGTTGAATTTGGACTGGTATATTATGTGGTAAGAAACTTGGCAAGTCAATTTGGCTAAATTCCTCTACTAATTTTTTCTACCCTGTCTTGGCTCATGGGATAGTTCAGATAAAGTGACTATCTATAAATTCTTTAATTTATCTGAAATAAATGCAAATCCTTTGTGAGAAACAATAGTGTCTCATTATCCACATGTAACAATGGACTGTCATCAATGTTCTAGACTTTTCCTTGGAGTTTGAACCCTGAATATTGCAGCCAGTTGGCATTTCCTAATCCCCTTTTTCTCAGTGGTCTCTATTGCAGCTGAGCTAGCCAGTCTGTTTTTAAAACAGGGAAAGGGAGAACTTCCCCAAACATGTTCATTGGAGAGGAAAGTGATACAAAAAATAAAAGTGCTAATCCTCAAGCATACTCAAGTTGTTCCTTTAAAAGTCCCTTATGTTGTGAGACAGTTAAGACACAACTGAATCTACTGAACATATTTAAAGGTTATAGAGAGCCTAGAGATTGAGACAGAAATAAATTAGGTAAAGTAAACAAAAAGAGAGATGTTTGCCCTGATCCAAACATTAAAATGCTAGATAGAAATGCCATAACAAATACAGTATAATACAGTACTCCTTTGTACTGAAAATGTTACTAGAAGAAACATAAAATATTGTTTATTATTAAGAAATAGTTGTACATTTTTGAACTTGCTTTTCTAACCCTAAACACAGATGGAGTTCAATATATACACATACATTTCATTCTAACTACCAGCCAGTTAATTATATGATTGATGTATGTAAGGGAAGAAAAGAAAATATTCCTCCGTCACTTTTCATATATTAATACTGAATAGAACTTAAGGAAGACTCGTGACATCACTGCTTCTTCTTTCCTACCTCCACTAAGTCCACTTATCAAAATGTAAAAGCTTTGTTATTATTTTCTAAAAGAGAGTGGACATGATTCATGATTCTTATATTTGTTTGAAATCATATTACTCCTATAATGACCTTATATTTTTCCACATTATCCATTATTCAGTTAAAAAACATAGAGGTTCAAAATGTTAGTATATTGTCGACCTTGGCTTTTTGTTCATGTTCTTTTCTTTTTTTCTTTTTAATGGTGAATGAAGCATTTGGCATGAGTAGCTCTTATAAGTGATGGCTAAATACAGGTCAGCTTTCTAATGGCTTTTTTTGAACTTTATTTTTTGTTGTTGTGACATTTCAACTAATCATGAAATTAAACCAAACTAAATTTATATGGCATAAAATTTTATTTTGTCATGAGTCATATTAAAATGGCTTTTGATTTGATTACACATTTTTTAAAGTAATTTTGTTGACATTTATGTAGCACACATTTGAAAAGTTTTTTTAATGCCACTTAGTATATCATAATTTACTCAGATTGGATGTGGATACAATTTCTAAACATAAGCTTTGCAAAAGTGTGCGCAGTTTTATGTTGTAGGGTTAGGTGATATATTGTTATTCATATATATATATTTCTGAAAAAGTATTAAAGCAATTAATTTATTATAAAAAGCACTTAACAGAGAGCCTTGTCTACAGATAACTTTCAATAGATGTTTGTTCCCTTCTCTTTACTTCATTTCATAATCTTTAATTTGCTTTGGTTTACACTAGCAGGTAATTAATACAGTTTGAATGTAAGAGTATTAATATTCTACTTGAAGAATATGAAAGATATTTTCTATAAAATAATTACCTAAAGATAAATACCTTCAGATTGTCTACTAATTTAATTATTATTAAAGAAAAGACCTTCCTCTAAAAGGTTAAGGTTACTAACAAAGGTAACCTTGGTTAAACTTGCTGCAATCTTTTTAATAACCACAAAATAATAATACTGTATATTTCTATATTTCCTAAAATAATAGACATATTCTTATAAGAAATATTCTTTTGAAATATCCACTGCAACTAGGCTAAAGAATAAATTGAGGGAACATTTGACCTTATGTGAATTTATGGTTTATTCTGCTGGAAGCATTGGATTGTGATATGAGTTTGTGTTGGCAATATCCCAAATATCCTCCTTTTCTTTCTTCACTCTATGAAGTGTGGATTAATACAAAGCAACCTTAATGTCGCTAAATGAAATGAGTACCTGTTTACATTTTTGATTCCTTAAGTTTGTGCTTTACATTAGAATTTAAAAAGATTTTGTTGTGCAAGATGCGATGGGTGCTAATTATGCATGCAGTAAGGGGCTAGTCAGGGAAATCTGTCTTGCAAACCAGGAGATGGAAAGAAGCTGTGAAGAAGACAATGAGAATGACTCTGGTTTTGCATGTGTTCTTATGAAATACAGCAGCAGGAAGATGAATTCGAGGGGACAGAGTTGCATGGATAAAAACAAAGGGTGGTAAAACTTGTATCTGTGCCTTTGGATGGTGATAAATATGTTCCTACAAGAAGAGTTGGCTTGAAGCCTTGGAAAAACTGCTTCCATTTCCATCCTCCTTTGTACTTATCTCTACTTCAGAGTTTATGGTTAATTATTTTTACAAATCATTTCCTCTTCACTCCAATTCAGTTGCTAAGTGACTGGAAGATAAAGTGACCTCTGAATTTATTCTTCTCATTATATTGTTAGATTTTTCCATATCACTTAAGGGATGGATTTGTTTGTTGTAAATTCAACACCTCTCTGGCATTCAAGTTGACATTTCACCTAATTAATAGCGCCTCTTGGCCTAGTTATTCTGGGGATGCATAATTAAGGCAATAATGCTACTTGTTCAGTGGAATTAAGATTTCATTTTGCCTTTTAAATTAATTGCCCAAAGGTTTATTGCTTTTTCTGGCTATAGGCATATTATTATGCCCATCTGTGTTAAAGTAATCATATTTTTAAAGTCCATCCTTAGAAAAATTAAAAAGTTACTCTAATAGAAAATTTTGAACTTTGAGGATTTGAAAATAAACCCATATATATGTACGGTATTTTAATTTACTTAAAATTAAATGGGAATTCCTTAAAGGTACTAATTTTGATCTTTTATCTTTGAATTGTTCACTTTTGTACTTGGAGTCCCCTCTGTAGCACCTGATGCAGAATGGATACTGGATATATACATACATTTTTCACTGACTTCATGGGATGGGAATTTGAATTTTCTTTTTAAAATGAAGTTAATATAAAAATGGCTATACATAAGTAATTCTGAGTAAAAATCAACACAAATACAAACACTATTTCTATTTTTACTCTTTGGCACTTGTAGTCTGAATGTATTTATTTTCTGTGATGTGAAATGTTAATGACTTATCTATCAAATTGTATACATGAAAACACATAGTACTTACTATATAAAAGGCACTATACTCCATGCTTTACAAATATTATTAATGTGGAATCACTAAGGGAAAAAATAGCATACTTTGCCTCAGGTAACTATTTAGAAAAAAAGACCACATGTAATTCACATGTGTACACACACAAACCTAGAAATGCTCGCAGGTGTGGAGCACGCAGATGTTAGGTTCTGAGTGTTCTGTGTATAGAATGATGGCTGTGGTGGTGGGAGATACATAGGGTTTCCTGCAGTAACTGAGGAGCTGAGTTTTATACCTCTTGATATTTAGATGGAAAAATGTCATGACAAATGTTGAAGAAAAAGATATAACCAGGCAAAAAAATAGTGGTTTAGATCCCTCACTTGGGCAAAATACCTTTTGCGATAGATAATGAGATTTGAACTGGTCGTGTCTGTTAAACCCACTAGAACCAATTCAAGAAATATTTAATTTGTTTTATAAACTATAAGGATGATGAAAAAATCCTGTTTCTCTATGTTAATGTAATTGTATACTGGCTATTTTAGAAAAATAAGTAAAACACTTGTGTCTAGGTGCAGGCCCCATATACATGAATTTTAGGAGAAATTAGAAGAGGAAAAAAAATCAGTTCCTGGGAGGCCACTGATTATATTTAAAATGTTTGCTGGCTAAGATTTTGAGAAATCTAATCTGTGTTTACTGCATAGAATTTGGGACATTTGGATTACAGACCTATTGCCTTGCTGATGAGATATGTGAATTTGGAAGATTTCCTAACTATTTACCATTAGGCCTCAAGTTTCTCATCTGTGCAAAGAAGTTGCTTAGATGCTTGCTATGTTTTCTTTCAGTTCAAAAGCTTTGCATCTGTTATTTTACCATATGCGGTAATAACATTTTTCCTTATTAAAAGATGTAGTCTTCATTGTAAAAACTAGAAAATATGTAAAAGCACAAAGTGATAAATATGGGCACAGTTCTATCTCTGTAAAACTATATTCATATCTATTCAGTTTTTAAAAGATTGGGGGCATATTGTGGTATTTTTAAAATGTTTTTCCACTTTACAGTATATTGTGAATGTTTATCCATCTTATAATTTATAAATGCTTAAATGGAATTATGTTATATGCTTTTATGATAATTATTTTATTAATCCATTTTTATGGGGCATTTAGTTTTCCAATTATTTTACTATAAATAATGCTGTGGTGAACATTTTTATAGATTAATCTTTGTACAGATACTTGATTATATCTTTAGCATAAATTCTTAGGTATGGAATTATTTGTCTTAAATGCATTTTTTTTAACATCTTTATTGGAGTATAACTGTTTTACAATGGTGTGTTAGTTTCTGCTTTACAACAAAGTGAATCAGTTAAATGAATTTTTAAGCAATTAAATACCTTGTTGTCAAGCTACCCCCAATACTGAACGGATATTTATTTGCAACATCTATTGATTCATTCAATAAATATTTATTTAGTGCTTATTTTATATTGTGTAAACATGAATGAAGTATTGAGAGAAGTGGATGTCTGGGAGGAGGAGAACAGGTAGGTCTGTTTCTCTGCATTGAATATACTAATTATCAAAAAACTTCCACAATTTGATGAGTAAAATACTGTCTTATTTTTTATTTCTTTGCTATTAAGATCAAAACCCTTTTAAAAAAATTACTTTGATAGCCATTTTGTATTGGGACTATTTTGTTGTACTGACTACCTTGCTTGGTGTCTGTGTCTCTCTTTGGTGAAGGAGGAAGGTGACCTCTAATGTTAATTAGTTCTCTTTCAACTGGCTGCCAATCGTACTATGTTTTTGTCATCAAAATTAGAATTTTTCTTATCAAAATTAGAGCACTTTACTTTCCATTATATGTTGGTGATAAACTGACCTTTTTTTGTTTGTATGTTTCATTGTTCTCATTATATTGATTCTATACTGTATTTTAAGTTGACTTATTTCTAAAACACCGTTTTTTCTACCTTAATACTTTATTTTATGCCCATCAGTCTTCCTTCAGTCCAATTGCTCTTTTCTGAGGATTCTGACTCCTATCTCTAGCTATTTTTAAGATTTTATCACTGTTTTGCTCTTCTACAGTTACTTGTAATATTTCTAGGCATGGATTTATTCTTATCTATCCTGCTGAGGACTTCATTATGTTTTTCAGCTTTTTAGGAGAATTAACGGTCACTATTACTTCAGATATTGCTCCTTGCCCTTTCTATTTATTTGCTTTGTTCCTTCTGGAACTCCAATTATATTTATTTTGGACCTTGTTAATGTATTGTATATGTCTCTCAATCTTTCATATTTTCCATCTCTTTATTATTCTATCATAAATTCCTGTGAATTCCCTTCCAGTTCATTAGCTCAACTGTTTCTATTTAACCTGTTTAACCTATTAGGCTTTTAATTTAAAAGCTACATTTTTTTTTTTTTTTTTTTTTTTGCGGTACGCGGGCCTCTCACTGTTGTGGCCTCTCCCGTTGCGGAGCACAGGCTCCGGACACGCAGGCTCAGCGGCCATGGCTCACGGGCCCAGCCGCTCCGCGGCATGTGGGATCTTCCCGGACCAGGGCACGAACCCATGTCCCCTGCATCGGCAGGCGGACTCCCAACCACTGCGCCACCAGGGAAACCCTAAAAGCTACTTTTTCCACAACTTCTATTTAATTCATTTTCAAATCTATCCATTTTTCCTCTAATCATGGTGATAGCTTATTTCTTATGGCATTTATTCTGACTCTTTAATTATTTTATTCATTCCTATGTATGGTCTTTCCAATTGTTTTTCGTCATGTCTAAAGTTCTTGTGGTGGTAATACTTCTTTTATAGTATCTGACGATGCTCACTTGTGGTGTTTGCTTCCTTGTGATATTTATGGAAAATATGTGATTCATCTTTCAGTGTTTTTTTTTTTCTTCATTTCTTGTACCTGGTAACTTCCAGTAGTGTGCTAGTAAATGTTTAATTATTAGTTCTCTGAGAAAAAGTGCTTGGGTTTGTAGCATATCCCCAGCACAGCCAATTTTAAACTACTGAAGTGGTGTCATCAACCATGGAGGTGGGAAGGGATGTGCACACTCAGGTTTTGTAAGCTGGTTGTAGGAGCCAACTTCAGAACACCACTGGCAATTTTCCTTTTATAATATAAATTCAGCTGGGTTAATTTTTGTTATAGTTTACCCAGTGCACGTAGAGTTTTGTGATATGAGTTTCTGTTAGCTAACTCTTCCAGGACCAGAAGCAATGCTATATGTACAAAATTAAGAAAGCTTAAAAATGTTTGTATGTTATAATTCTTGGATTGGTGAATTTCACCATTTCTACATCTTTTATATGTCGTATCTCTTAATACTCCACCCTTTTTCTTATGCATTTGCCTCATTCTCCCATCTCTTACATTCTGGTCTCTATTGCTTTACTCCTGCTAAATAAGCTTATCAAAGGATTTCTGTGGAAGGAATCATCTTGTTACATAAACAATATTTGAAGAGATACTTAGCTTTTAGAGGTAGACAAGCACAGACTCCTTAGAAGGAGATAGCATATCTCCTGAAGCTAATGATGTACTCCTAGATATTTGTGGGTAGAGTGTGCTAAATCAGAGGCAATCTTTTTCTGTAAATGGTGAGATAGTAAATATTTTAGACTTTGCAGGCCATACAGTCCCTCTCCCAACTACTCAACTCTGCCATTATAATGTGAAAGCAGCCATAGATAATATGTAAACTAATAGATGGCTGTGTTCCAATAAAACTTTATTTATAAGAAGGTAATGAGTTGAATTTGGTGCATGGGCTACAGCTTACTGAGCCCTGCTCTAAATGATAGTCCATGGACGTAAAGATTTAATAATATTTTAAAGTGAGCATATGCACAGTTGTTAATAGAAAATTAAATTTAATTTCATTTTCTATATCAGCACTTGAAAAGATAATTACTAGTTTTTAGATATAATTACTTTTTTTTTTTGCACATGGTTAGGAGAATCATTTTGGGCACAGAAGAGACAGAGTGTTTTTTGTAATTAACAGTGACTTTGTATTTTAATATTGTATATGTGCTTGCAGGCTATTAAGAGAGTCATTTATACTAAATCTGATATGTGTTAAATACAAAAATTATTTATAGACAATGAGTTTGTGGTATACGAACTCAATTTGGAAACTGCTGGACCTTACACTGTTTTTTGAAATCAATAGTTCATTTGGTTTTCCCTTGTGTATATTGCATTTCAGTGACAAACCGTGGGAGCCTGGAGCTGCCCAGAACAATTTGATTTTTTCATCTGTGAAGATTCTCAACCCTCCTGTGGTTTAGTTGGCACATCTCACATGCAAAATAATTTAAGTATTGATCTAAGCTATTAAAACACGTCATAGTTACATTCTTTTATAGCAACTGCTGTGCACCAGTTCAACCTAATGAATTCTCAAGTGTTATCTCATTTTTACAACTTGGCCTACTGCTTTGCTCAGAGTAGCCATTAACTCCTATCGGCATGTAATGAGGAGAAACTCAGTAGAGTACCTAACAGGAAATGAACATATGAGGGTTTTCCCAAAAGACCAACCAGTAATTGAAAGCACTAAACTCCTCAAATTATCATCACCTCCCTTTTCAAGCTACTTATAGGTCCCATATTGTACCAAAATGTTGTCACTAATTCCACTTTAGACTAATATCAAGATAGTGCCCTGGCCATTTGTGTTGTTCCTATGCAATGGTGCCAAATGTTCTCTTCCAGGCTACTAGGAAATATAATTACCAAACTAGTTCTCTGTAATTCACTAGGATTATCATACTGAACATTCTCTTTCCTTTAATGTCCCTTTGAGGAACAAAAAGATTCTGCCTTGACTTAGTGACTTAGTCATAGAGCTACATTTGGAATCTTTATAATGCAAACCAGGAAAGGTCAAGATGCTTGCTTTTCATAGCAAGATTATTCATTCATTAAAAATTAAAATGCATTGTTCATTTCAGGTGGGGGGCTGGATGTTATTATTTCCCACATGCCCAGTTCAACAGTACAGAGCGAAAACTGCCCTGCATGGTAACATTTTTGCAGGTATCTTTGCTGGACTCTTTCATACTTTCACTACTGCAAACGTCTCATTCCTAATTTGTTCTCATCAAATTTATTGAAAATTCATAGGTCTCAATATGAAAAGATAATGAAAATAGATTTGTGGTAGAGAAGGAAAGAAGCTTTTTTCCTTTGATTCACTTTTTATTCAATAAACATTTACTCAACATTAGCTCTACACTAAGAATAGCGCTGGGCCCTGGGGTTGTGAACATGAATAAAACATAATCACTTTCCCCAAGAAGGTCATAATGTAGTATGGAACAGACATATGAACAAACAGTTACAATATTATAAGATACTCATAATAAAAATACGAACAAAGTGCTGTGAAAAGACTAAGGAGAGTCTGAAGAGTGGCTGGGAGAACATTTCTCCATTTAACACATGCTACAACATAGTGAAACAGCAATGGAACCACGTATTTTAAATGCTGGAAATGAGAATTTGGAAAATGGAAATAAAATAAAAATGCCATTTATAATAACATGAAAACATAAATGCTTAAGAATAAACTTAAATGTATGAAAGGACTGTACACATAAAATATATGATTAAATATAAAATACTTTTCTTTGTAAATTCTTAATTTCTTTAAAATAGAATGACTTATGCAAAGAAAAAATAATGGCAATGTGTTGTGGAGTTTATAAAATATGTATAATTAAAATATATGACAATAGCTCAAAGGAAAATTGAAGCATACTATTATAAGTTTCTTAACCTATATGTGTGAAGTAGGATAATATTATTTGAACCTAGTTTACTAAAAATAAATGCATATTGCAAACTAGAACAACCATTTAAAAAAAGTTTATAAAATATGTATAATTAAAATATATGACAATAGCTCAAAGGAAAATTGAAGCATACTATTATAAGTTTCTTAACCTATATGTGTGAAGTAGGATAATATTTGAACCTAGTTTACTAAAAAAAATAAATGCATATTGCAAACTAGAACCATTTAAAAAAGAAAAAGAAATATAGCAATTTATTGCATAAAATAAAATGGGAAACAAAAAGATACACAGTGCTTCCAAAAAAAGCTCAGAAGAAAGAAAAATGGAATAAAGAATATAGGGATAGAGGAGCTTTAGGATGGCAGAAGAGTAAGACGCGGAGATCACTTTCCTCCCCACAAATACATCAGAAATACATCTACACGTGGAACATGGGCGGAGACTCCGGGTGGCGGAGGGGGGAAGCTTCGAGCCACGGAGGAGACCAAAGCAACAGGGTGCGGAGGGCAAAGCGGAGAGATTCCCACACGGAGGATCGGTGCCGACCAGCACTCACCAGCCCGAAAGGCTTGTCTTGCTCACCCGCCGGGCGGGGCGGGGGCTGGGAGCTGAGGCTCGGGCTTCGGTCGGATCCCAGGGAGAGGACTGGGGTTGGCACACAGTAGAAGCCCCTACACGGGCGGAGACTGCGGGTGGCGGAGGGGGGAAGCTTCGAGCCACGGAGGAGACCAAAGCAACAGGGTGTGGAGGGCAAAGCGGAGAGATTCCCACACGGAGGATCGGTGCCGACCAGCACGGCTGGGAGCTGAGGCTCGGGCTTCGGTCGGATCCCAGGGAGAGGACTGGGGTTGGCAGCGTGAACAGAGCCTGAAGGGGTTAGTGCCCCACGGCTAGCCAGGAGGGAGTCCGGGAGAAGTCTGGAGCTGCCGAAGAGGCAAGAGATTTTTTCTTGCCTCTTTGTTTCCTGGGGCGCGAGGAGAGGGGATTAATAGGGCCGCTTAAAGGAGCTCCAGAGACGGGTGTGAGCCGCGGCTACCAGCGCGGACCCCAGAGACGGGCATGAGATGCTAAGGCTGCTGCTGCCACCACCAAGAACCCTGTGTGCGAGCACAGGTCACTATTCACACCGCCCCTCCCGGGAGCCTGTGCAGCCCGCCACTGCCAGGGTCCCGGGATCCAGGGACAACTTCCCCGGGAGAACGCATGGCGCGCCTCAGGCTGGTGCAACGTCTTTCTCCCAGCAGCCCCAGGAGCAGCTGATTAAATCTCCACAATCAACTTGATGTACCCTGCATCTGTGGAATGCCTGAATAGACAACGAATCATCCCAAATTGAGGAGGTGGACTTGGGAGCAACGATATACATGTTCTTTTCCCTTTTTCTCTTTTTGTGAGTGTGTATGTGTATACTTTTGTGTGTGATTTTTGTCTGTATAGCTTTGCTTTTACCACTTGTCCTAGGATTCTGTCTGTCCATTTTTTTTTTTTTATTACTTTAAAAACTTTTTTCTTAATAATTATTTTTTATTTTAAAAACTTTATTTTATTTTACTTTATCTTCTCTCTTTCTTCCTTCCTTCCTTCCTTCCTTCCTTCCTTCCTTCCTTCCTCATTTTGTTTTGTTTTTTTATTACTTAAAAAAACTTTTTTCTTAATAATTATTTTTTATTTTAATAACTTTATTTTATTTTACTTTATCTTCTCTCTTTCTTCCTTCCTTCCTTCCTTCCTTCCTTCCTTCCTTCCTTCCTTCCTTTCTTTCTTTCTCTCTCTCTCTCTCTTTCTTTTCTTTTCTCCCTTTTATTCTGAGCCATGTGGAGGACAGGTTCTTGGTGTTCCAGCCACGTGTCAGGGCTGTGCCACTGAGGTGGGAGAGCCAAGTTCAGGGCACTGGTCCACAAGAGACCTCCCAGCTCCATGTAATATCAAACGGCAAAAATCTCCCAGAGATCTCCATCTCAATGCCAAGACCAAGCTCCACTCAACGACCAGCAAGCTACAGTGCATGACACCCTATGCCAAACAACTAGGAAGACAGGAACACAACCCCATCCATTAGCACAGGGGCTGCCTAAAATCATAATAAGGCCACAGACACCCCAAAACACACCACCAGACGTGGACCTGACCACCAGAAAGACAAGATCCAGCTTCATCCACCAGAACACAGGCACTACTCCCCTCCACCAGGAGGCCTACACAACCGACTGAACCAAACTTAGCGACTGGGGGCAGACACCAAAAACAACAGGAACTACGAACCTGCAGCCTGCAAAAAGGAGACCCCAAACACAGCCCGTTAAGCAAGATGAGAAGACAGAGAAACACACAGCAGATGAAGGAGCAAGGTAAAAACCCACCAGACCTAACAAATGAAAAAGAAATAGGCAGTCTCCTTCAAAAAGAATTCAGAATACTGATAGTAAAGATGATACAAAATCTGGAAATAGAGTAGAGAAAATACAAGAAACGTTTAACAAGGACCTAGAAGAACTGAAGAGCAAACAAACAATGATGAACAACACAATGAATGAAATTTAAAATTCTCTAGAAGGAATCAATAGCAGAATAACAGAGGCAGAAGAAAGGATAAGTGACCTGGAAGGACATATTTAAAGTGATGAAAGAGAAAAACCTACAACAAAGATTACTCTATCCAGCAAACATCTCATTCAGATTTGACAGATAAATTAAAAGCTTTAGAGACAAGCAAAAGCTAAGAGAATTCAGCACCACCAAACCAGCTTTACAAAAAATGCTAAAGGAACTTCTCTTGGCAGGAAACACAACAGAAGGAAAAGACCTACAATAATAAAGCCAAAACAATTAAGAAAATGGTAATAGGAACATACATATCAATAATTACCTTAAATGTAAATGGATTAAATGCTCCAACCAAAAGACATAGACTGGCTGAATGGATACAAAAACAAGACCCGTATATATGCTGTCTACAAGAGACCCACTTCAGACCTAGGGACACATACAGACTGAAAGTGAGGGGATGGAAAAAGATATTCCATGCAAATGGAAATCAAAAGAAAGCTGGAGTAGCAATTCTCATATCAGACAAAATAGACTTCAAAATAAA
>NC_041220.1:60823293-60824376 GCF_002837175.3 Physeter macrocephalus
GAGAAGACTCAAATCAATAGAATTAGAAATGAAAAAGGAGAAGTAACAACTGCACTGCAGAAATACAAAGGATCATGAGACATTACTAGAAGCAAGTCTATGCCAATAAAATGGACAACCTGGAAGAAATGGACAAATTCTTAGAAATGCACCACCTTCTGAGACTGAACCAGGAAGAGACAGAAAATCTGAACAGACCAATCACAAGCACTGAAATTGAAACTATGATTAAAAATCTTCATCAAACAAAAAGCCCAGGACCAGACGGCTTCACAGGCGAATTCTATCAAACATTTAGAGAAGAGCTAGCACCTATCCTTCTCAAACTCTTCCAAAATATAGCAGAGGGAGGAACACTCCCAAACGCATTCTATGAGGCCACCATCACTCTGATACCAAAATCAGACAAAGATGTCACAAAGCAAGAAAACTACAGGCCAATATCCCTGATGAACGTAGATGCAAAAATCCTTAACAAAATACTAGCAAACAGATTCCAACAGCACATTAAAAGGATCATACATTATGATCAAGTGGTGTATATCCCAGGAATGCAAGGATTCTTCAATATATGCAAATCAATCAACGCTACCAGAAAACTATTAGAGCTAATTAATGAATCTAGTTAAGTAGCAGGATACAAAATTAATGCACAGAAATCTCTTGCATTCCTATACACTATTGATGAAACATCTGAAAGTGAAATTAAGGAAACACTCCCATTTACCATTGCAATAAAAAGAATAAAATATCTAGGTATAAATCTACCTAGGGAGACAAAAGACCTGTATGCAGAAAATTATAAGACACAGATGAAAGAAATTAAAGATAATACAAATATATGGAGAGATATATCATGTTCTTGGATTGGAAGAATCAACAATGTGAAAATGACTCTACTACCCAAAGCAATCTACAGATTCAATGCAATCCCTATCAAACTACCACTGGCATTTTTCACAGAACTAGAACAAAAAATTTCACAATTTGTATGGAAACAAAAAAGACCCCGAATAGCCAAAGCAATCTTGAGAAAGACAAACGGAGCTGGAGGAATCAGGCTCCCTGACTTCAGACTGTACT